>NW_021822696.1:0-90000 GCF_901001165.1 Salmo trutta
CATTACGGACCTACATACACTGTTAGTGGGGTGTCGGCCTGGAGACGGAGGAGGACCTGTGAGGGAGAACAGGCATCACACCGAGCCTGTGTAAATTAAAATGGCGTTGGGTGAAATATGATTAGGGGTCCATCTATAAACTGCGAGAGGGTGGTGGGGAATCCAGGTCCCAGGTGTCCACATACCCTACACTGGGGGGGTTCATAAATCTCACAGGACACTCGATGCCTTCTCATCTCTCACTCTCTCTTTCATCCCACCTCTCTCTCTCTCTCTCTCTTTCATCCCACCTCTCTCTCTCTCTCTCTCTCTTTCATCCCACCTCTCTCTCTCTCTCTCTCTCTCCTCTCTCTCTCTCTCTCTCTCTCTCTCTCTCTCTCTCTCTCTCTCTCTCTCTCTCTCTCTCTCTCTGTCTCTTGCTCTCTCTTTCATCCCACCTCTCTCTCTCTGTCTCGCTGCCTCTCGGTCTCTCGCTCTCTCTCCATCCTCTCCCTTCTTTCTCTTTCATCCCACCTCTCTCTCTGTCTCTCACTCTCTGTATCTCGCTCACCTCTCTCTCTCTGTCTGTCTCTCTCTCTGCCTCTCTCTCTGTCTCTCGCTCACCTTTCTGTCTGTCTCTCTGTCTGTCTCTCTCTCTGTCTCTATCACCTCTCTCTCTGCTGAAGTATGACCCACTTACAGCCCAGCTAATCTCCTTCCTATGTGTGTGAACTTGTGTGCAATTAAGTGGCAGGCAATAGTAGATACGCAGGTCTGCATGGAGCAGAGAGTTGTCTATCCCTGGATTACAACAACTATTAAAGTGATACGATGACAGAGGATCTTCTCCTTGTCCGCCCTAGTCTATGCTGCTGTCTGAGTGGCTGTCTGAGTGGGTGGGTGTCTATGCTGCTGTCTGAGTGGGTGGGTGTCTATGCTGCTGTCTGAGTGGCTGTCTGAGTGGGTGGTGTCTATGCTGCTGTCTGAGTGGGTGGGTGTCTATGCTGCTGTCTGAGTGGGTGGGTGTCTATGCTGCTGTCTGAGTGGCTGTCTGAGTGGGTGGGTGTCTATGCTGCTGTCTGAGTGGCTGTCTGAGTGGGTGGGTGTCTATGCTGCTGTCTGAGTGGGTGGGTGTCTATGCTGCTGTCTGAGTGGGTGGGTGTCTATGCTGCTGTCTGAGTGGGTGGGTGTCTATGCTGCTGTCTGAGTGGGTGGGTGTCTATGCTGCTGTCTGAGTGGGGTGGGTGTCTATGCTGCTGTCTGAGTGGGTGGGTGTCTATGCTGCTGTCTGAGTGGGTGGGCGTCTATGCTGCTGTCTGAGTGGGTGGGCGTCTATGCTGCTGTCTGAGTGGGTGGGCGTCTATGCTGCTGTCTGAGTGGGCGTCTATGCTGCTGTCTGAGTGGGTGGGTGTCTATGCTGCTGTCTGAGTGGGTGGGTGTCTATGCTGCTGTCTAGGTGGGTGGGTGTCTATGCTGCTGTCTGAGTGGGTGGGTGTCTATGCTGCTGTCTGAGTGGGTGGGCGTCTATGCTGCTGTCTGAGTGGGTGGGTGTCTATGCTGCTGTCTGAGTGGGCGTCTATGCTGCTGTCTGAGTGGGTGGGTGTCTATGCTGCTGTCTGAGTGGGTGGGTGTCTATGCTGCTGTCTGAGTGGGTGGGTGTCTATGCTGCTGTCTGAGTGGGTGGGTGTCTATGCTGCTGTCTGAGTGGGTGGGTGTCTATGCTGCTGTCTGAGTGGGCGTCTATGCTGCTGTCTGAGTGGGTGGGTGTCTATGCTGCTGTCTGAGTGGGTGGGTGTCTATGCTGCTGTCTAGGTGGGTGGGTGTCTATGCTGCTGTCTGAGTGGGTGGGTGTCTATGCTGCTGTCTGAGTGGGTGGGTGTCTATGCTGCTGTCTGAGTGGGTGGGTGTCTATGCTGCTGTCTGAGTGGGTGGGTGGGTGTCTGGGTGGGTGGGTGTCTATGCTGCTGTCTGAGTGGGTGGGTGTCTATGCTGCTGTCTGAGTGGGTGGGTGTCTATGCTGCTGTCTGAGTGGGTGGGTGTCTATGCTGCTGTCTGAGTGGGTGGGTGGGTGTCTGGGTGGGTGGGTGTCTATGCTGCTGTCTGAGTGGGTGGGTGTCTATGCTGCTGTCTGAGTGGCTGTCTGAGTGGGTGGGTGTCTATGCTGCTGTCTGAGTGGGTGGGGTGTCTATGCTGCTGTCTGAGTGGGTGGGTGTCTATGCTGCTGTCTGAGTGGGTGGGTGTCTATGCTGCTGTCTGAGTGGGTGGGTGTCTATGCTGCTGTCTGAGTGGGTGGGTGTCTATGCTGCTGTCTGAGTGGGTGGGTGTCTATGCTGCTGTCTGAGTGGGTGGGTGTCTATGCTGCTGTCTGAGTGGGTGGGTGGGTGTCTATGCTGCTGTCTGAGTGGGTGGGTGTCTATGCTGCTGTCTGAGTGGGTGGGTGTCTATGCTGCTGTCTGAGTGGGTGGGTGTCTATGCTGCTGTCTGAGTGGGTGGGTGTCTATGCTGCTGTCTGAGTGGGTGGGTGGGTGTCTGGGTGGGTGGGTGTCTATGCTGCTGTCTGAGTGGGTGGGTGTCTATGCTGCTGTCTGAGTGGGCGTCTGAGTGAGTGAGTGTCTGGGTGGGTGTCTGAGTGGGTGGGTGTCTGAGTGGCTGTCTGAGTGGGTGGGTGTCTGAGTGGGTGGGTGTCTGAGTGGCTGTCTGAGTGGGTGGGTGTCTATGCTGCTGTCTGAGTGGGTGGGTGTCTATGCTGCTGTCTGAGTGGGGCGTCTGAGTGGGTGTCTGAGTGGGTGGGTGGGTGGGTGTCTGGGTGGGTGGGTGTCTGAGTGGGTGGGTGTCTGAGTGGATGGGTGTCTGAGTGGGTGGGTGTCTGAGTGGGTGGGTGGGTGTCTGGGTGGGCGTCTGAGTGGGTGGGTGTCTGAGTGGGTGGGTGTCTGGGTGGGCGTCTGAGTGGGTGGGTGTCTGAGTGGGTGGGTGGGTGTCTGGGTGTCTGAGTGGGTGGGTGTCTGAGTGGGTTGGTGTCTGAGTGGGTGGGTGGGTGTCTGGGTGTCTGAGTGGGTGGGTGTCTGAGTGGGTGGGTGTCTGAGTGGGTGGGTGTCTGAGTGGGTGGGTGGGTGTCTGGGTGGGTGGGTGTCTGGGTGGGCGTCTGAGTGGGTGGGTGTCTGAGTGGGTGGGTGGGTGTCTGGGTGGGTGGGTGTCTGAGTGGGTGGGTGTCTGAGTGGGTGGCTGTCTGAGTGGGTGGGTGTCTGAGTGGGTGTCTGAGCGGGTGTCTGAGTGGGTGTCTGAGATACAGATGTATTACTGGGATAATGATGATCGGAGCCTGATGGTATAAACTTGGTATAAACTTCAGGTCGTAGTGAAGTAAAGATCAGCTGACATGTCGACTTTGTGACTTGATCTGATACTAAGTAGGTTTTTCTCTCCTCATCTCTCTGTCGATCTCTTTATCTACAAATATCTCTCCCCTTTTCTCTCTCTTCCTCTACCCGTCACTCTCTCATTCCCTCTCCTCCCTCTCTCTCCTCTTAATTTCGATTTCTGTCTCTCCCCCTCTCCTCCTCATCCCCTATTCCGTACACGTAGCGGTCTGTTTGCTGGTACTGCCCTAGGCGTTGACTCTCTTGAGTGATTAATTGTCTTTCAAGGCTGCTTCTGCTCTCTCTGCACTCCTGTCCCAACTCACACCCTCCTCCTGCTGATTAATGTGAGCTAGGAGAACTTCCACTGGGACAGACAGCATTACAGTTTGAGAGGAGAACTTCCACTGGGACAGACAGCATTACAGTTTGAGAGGAGAACTTCCAGTGAGACAGACAGCATTACAGTTTGAGAGGAGAACTTCCACTGGGACAGACAACATTACAGTTTGAGAGGAGAACTTCCAGTGAGACAGACAGCATTACAGTTTGAGAGGAGAACTTCCACTGGGACAGACAACATTACAGTTTGAGAGGAGAACAGATTTTGTCTCATAACAACCCAATTAGGAGAGGAGCATTATGGTACCAACAACAAGACACCAGAAAGACACCTATAACCATGGAGGAACATGGAGACTCAGAATGCATCGTAAATATCCCTCTGTTCTCTTTATAAGGGCTCAGGGCCTATAGGGCTCTGGTCAACAGTAGTGGACTAAGAAGGTAATAAGTTGCCATTTGGGACCAAACTCAGAGACGCTAAATACAGAAATTCCCAGTGCCGACTCCAACCTTGGATGTGTTCTCTGTCACACGTTGGAACACTTTGCTCAGCAACTCACGTCGTAAAAAAAAAAAAATCCACATCAATTTATGTGATATGGCCGTTAGCAACATGCTGGCTAATGTCTCAAGAGAGAGATAGTCTATTATCATGCTAACCGCGGCTAGCATTAGCAGCACGGGGGACTTTGAACTCAGAAAGTCAAAAACAAGGTAGTTATAATATGAAGGACTAGCTGGTAGGCCTTTATATGCAGTGAAATACCTGGGGATTTGATTAAAGTCAAAAACAATGTAACTATAAGATGTCTTGCTATGTTGTTGTCTTAGCTCTCTCTTTATGTAGTGCTGTGGTGTCTCTCTTTATGTAGTGTTGTGGTGTCTCTCTTTATGTAGTGTTGTGGTGTCTCTCTTTATGTAGTGTTGCGGTGTCTCTCTTTATGTAGTGTTGTCTCTCTTTATGTAGTGTTGTGGTGTCTCTCTTTAAGTAGTGTTGTGGTGTCTCTCTTTATGTAGTGTTGTGGTGTCTCTCTTTATGTAGTGTTGTGTTGTCTCTATGTAGTGTTGTGTTGTCTCTCTTTATGTAGTGTTGTCTCTCTTTATGTAGTGTTGTCTCTCTTTATGTAGTGTTGTGTTGTCTCTCTTTATGTAGTGTTGTCTTAGGTCTCTCTTTATGTAGTGTTGTGTTGTCTCTCTTCATGTAGTGTAGTGTTGTCTCTCTTTATGTAGTGTTGTGTTGTCTCTCTTTATGTAGTGTTGTGGTGTCTCTCTTTATGTAGTGTTGTGTTGTCTCTCTTTATGTAGTGTTGTGTTGTCTCTCTTTATGTAGTGTTGTGGTGTCTCTCTTTATGTAGTGTTGTGTCGTCTCTCTTTATGTAGTGTTGTGTTGTCTCTCTTTATGTAGTGTTGTGTTGTCTCTCTTTATGTAGTGTTGTGTTGTCTCTCTTTATGTAGTATTGTCTCTCTTTATGTAGTGTTGTGGTGTCTCTCTTTATGAAGTGGTGTCTCTCTTTATGTAGTGTTGTGGTGTCTCTCTTTATGTAGTGTTGTGTTGTCTCTATGTAGTGTTGTGTTGTCTCTCTTTATGTAGTGTTGTCTCTCTTTATGGAGTGTTGTGTTGTCTCTCTTTATGTAGTGTTGTGTTGTCTCTCTTTATGTAGTGTTGTGGTGTCTCTCTTTATGTAGTGTTGTGTTGTCTCTCTTATGTAGTGTTGTGTTGTCTCTCTTTATGTAGTGTTGTGGTGTCTCTCTTTATGTAGTGTGTGTGTTGTCTCTCTTTATGTAGTGTTGTCTCTCTTTATGTAGTGTTGTGTTGTCTCTCTTTATGTAGTGTTGTGTTGTCTCTCTTTATGTAGTGCTGTGTTGTCTCTCTTTATGTAGTGTTGTGTTGTCTCTCTTTATGTAGTGGTGTGTTGTCTCTCTTTATGTAGTGTTGTGGTGTCTCTCTTTATGTAGTGCTGTGTTGTCTCTCTTTATGTAGTGTTGTGTTGTCTCTCTTTATGTAGTGTTGTGGTGTCTCTCTTTATGTAGTGTTGTGTTGTCTCTATGTAGTGTTGTGTTGTCTCTCTTTATGTAGTGTTGTCTCTCTTTATGTAGTGTTGTGTTGTCTCTCTTTATGTAGTGCTGTGTTGTCTCTCTTTATGTAGTGTTGTCTCTCTTTATGTAGTGTTGTGTTGTCTCTATGTAGTGTTGTGTTGTCTGTCTTTATGTAGTGGTGTCTCTCTTTATGTAGTGTTGTGTTGTCTCTCTTTATGTAGTGTTGTGTTGTCTCTCTTTATGTAGTGTTGTGTTGTCTCTCTTTATGTAGTGCTGTGTTGTCTCTCTTTATGTAGTGTTGTCTCTCTTTATGTAGTGTTGTGTTGTCTCTATGTAGTGTTGTGTTGTCTGTCTTTATGTAGTGGTGTCTCTCTTTATGTAGTGTTGTGTTGTCTCTCTTTATGTAGTGTTGTGTTGTCTCTCTTTATGTAGTGTTGTGTTGTCTCTATGTAGTGTTGTGGTGTCTCTCTTTATGTAGTGTTGTGTTGTCTCTCTTTATGTAGTGTTGTGTTGTCTCTATGTAGTGTTGTGGTGTCTCTCTTTATGTAGTGTTGTGTTGTCTCTCTTTATGTAGTGTTGTGTTGTCTCTATGTAGTGTTGTGTTGTCTCTCTTTATGTAGTGGTGTCTCTCTTTATGTAGTGTTGTGTTGTCTCTCTTTATGTAGTGTTGTGTTGTCTCTCTTTATGTAGTGTTGTGGTGTCTCTCTTTATGTAGTGTTGTCTCTCTTTATGTAGTGTTGTGTTGTCTCTATGTAGTGTTGTGTTGTCTCTCTTTATGTAGTGGTGTCTCTCTTTATGTAGTGTTGTGTTGTCTCTCTTTATGTAGTGTTGTGTTGTCTCTCTTTATGTAGTGTTGTCTCTCTTTATGTAGTGTTGTGTTGTCTCTCTTTATGTAGTGTTGTCTCTCTTTATGTAGTGTTGTGGTGTCTCTCTTTATGTAGTGTTGTGTTGTCTCTATGTAGTGTTGTGTTGTCTCTCTTTATGTAGTGCTGTGTTGTCTCTCTTTATGTAGTGTTGAGTTGTCTCTCTTTATGTAGTGGTGTCTCTCTTTATGTAGTGTTGTGTTGTCTCTCTTTATGTTGTGTTGTCTCTCTTTATGTAGTGTTGTCTCTCTTTATGTAGTGTTGTGTTGTCTCTCTTTATGTAGTGTTGTCTCTCTTTATGTAGTGTTGTGGTGTCTCTCTTTATGTAGTGTTGTGTTGTCTCTCTTTATGTAGTGTTGTGTTGTCTCTCTTTATGTAGTGTTGTGTTGTCTCTCTTTATGTAGTGCTGTGTTGTCTCTCTTTATGTAGTGTTGTGTTGTCTCTCTTTATGTAGTGTTGTGTTGTCTCTCTTTATGTAGTGTTGTCTCTCTTTATGTAGTGTTGTGTTGTCTCTCTTTATGTAGTGTTGTCTCTCTTTATGTAGTGTTGTGGTGTCTCTCTTTATGTAGTGTTGTGTTGTCTCTATGTAGTGTTGTGTTGTCTCTCTTTATGTAGTGCTGTGTTGTCTCTCTTTATGTAGTGTTGTGTTGTCTCTATGTAGTGTTGTGTTGTCTCTCTTTATGTAGTGCTGTGTTGTCTCTCTTTATGTAGTGTTGTGTTGTCTCTCTTTATGTAGTGGTGTCTCTCTTTATGTAGTGTTGTGTTGTCTCTCTTTATGTTGTGTTGTCTCTCTTTATGTAGTGTTGTCTCTCTTTATGTAGTGTTGTGTTGTCTCTCTTTATGTAGTGTTGTCTCTCTTTATGTAGTGTTGTGGTGTCTCTCTTTATGTAGTGTTGTGTTGTCTCTCTTTATGTAGTGTTGTGTTGTCTCTCTTTATGTAGTGTTGTGTTGTCTCTCTTTATGTAGTGTTGTGTTGTCTCTCTTTATGTAGTGCTGTGTTGTCTCTCTTTATGTAGTGTTGTGTTGTCTCTCTTTATGTAGTGTTGTGTTGTCTCTCTTTATGTAGTGCTGTGGTGTCTCTCTTTATGTAGTGTTGTGTTGTCTCTCTTTATGTAGTGCTGTGGTGTCTCTCTTTATGTAGTGCTGTGTTGTCTCTCTTTATGTAGTGTTGTGTTGTCTCTCTTTATGTAGTGTTGTCTCTCTTTATGTAGTGTTGTCTCTCTTTATGTAGTGTTGTGTTGTCTCTCTTCATGTAGTGTAGTGTTGTCTCTCTTTATGTAGTGTAGTGTTGTCTCTCTCTATGTAGTGTTGTGTTGTCTCTCTTTATGTAGTGCTGTGGTGTCTCTCTTTATGTAGTGTTGTGTTGTCTCTCTTTATGTAGTGCTGTGGTGTCTCTCTTTATGTAGTGCTGTGTTGTCTCTCTTTATGTAGTGTTGTGTTGTCTCTCTTTATGTAGTGTTGTCTCTCTTTATGTAGTGTTGTCTCTCTTTATGTAGTGTTGTGTTGTCTCTCTTCATGTAGTGTAGTGTTGTCTCTCTTTATGTAGTGTTGTGTTGTCTCTCTTTATGTAGTGTTGTGTTGTCTCTCTTTATGTAGTGTTGTGTTGTCTCTCTTTATGTAGTGTTGTCTCTCTTTATGTAGTGTTGTGTTGTCTCTCTTTATGTAATGTTGTGTTGTCTCTCTTTATGTAGTGTTGTGTTGTCTCTCTTTATGTAGTGTAGTGTTGTCTCTCTTTATGTAGTGTTGTGTTGTCTCTCTTGTCATGATGTGTGTTTTGTCCTATATTTTTATTTAGATGTATTTGTATGTTTAATCCCAGGCCCCATCTCCGCAGGAAACCTTTTGCCTTCTGGTAGGCCGTCATTGTAAATAAGAATTTGTTCTTAACTGACTTGCCTAGTTAAAATAAAAGTTCAATAAAAAATGAAAAATAAATCAAAAAGGACTAGCTGGTAGCCTTATATATGATGCAGTGATACACCTGGGGATTTGATTAAAGTAAAAAGCAGAAACTCACATGGTAACAGTATCCATATTAGGACGGTCTCAGTCAGACTTCCCTCAGTCTCAGTTTGTAACTGATGTCTGAGTGTTGTAGTGTGACCCTGGATATCCACAAAGAAAAACAATGGTGCTGTCTGCTTTGCTTAATATAAGGATTTTGAAATTATTCATACTTTTACTTTTACTTTTGATACTTAAGTATATTAAAAACCAAATACTTTCAAATACTTTTTCCAAATAGGGTGTGACTCTGTTAACTGCCCTGGCTAGGGAAAACACTTATGGTGGCGTCTCGAATGGGACCCTATTCCCTATATAGTGCACTACTTTAGACCAGAGCCCTATTCCCTATATAGTGCACTACTATAGACCAGAGCCCTATTCCCTATATAGTGCACTACTTTAGACCAGAGCCCTATTCCCTATGTAGTGCACTACTATAGACCAGAGCCCTATTCCCTATATAGTGCACTACTATAGACCAGAGCCCTATTCCCTATATAGTGCACTACTTTAGACCAGAGCCCTATTCCCTATATAGTACACTACTATAGACCAGAGCCCTATTCCCTATATAGTACACTACTATAGACCAGAGCCCTATTCCCTATATAGTGCACTACTATAGACCAGAGCCCTATTCCCTATATAGTGCACTACTATAGACCAGAGCCCTATTCCCTATATAGTGCACTACTATAGACCAGAGCCCTATTCCCTATATAGTGCACTACTTTAGACCAGAGCCCTATTCCCTATATAGTACACTACTATAGACCAGGGCCCTATTCCCTATATAGTGGTACTACTTTAGACCAGAGCCCTATTCCCTATATAGTGCACTACTATAGACCAGAGCCCTATTCCCTATATAGTGCACTACTATAGACCAGGGCCCTATTCCCTATATAGTACACTACTTTAGACCAGGGCCCTATTCCCTATATAGTGCACTACTATAGACCAGAGCCCTATTCCCTATATAGTGCACTACTATAGACCAGAGCCCTATTCCCTATATAGTACACTACTTTAGACCAGAGCCTATAGGGAATGCCATTTAGGAGGTAAACTAAACGTTGTTTAATCAGCCAACTGAGGGAAACGTTGGTGTCAGACAGAGAGGAGCTCCAATCCTCTCTCCTTAATTTCCTCATTAAAATAACAACAGAGGATATTGACAGCGTTGCGTTAGTCGCCGCCCTGCAGAACAGTTTTCAATCCACACATTGATTACTTCGTTAATCTCTGGCTCCCGTGAACAGCTTTCCACTCCGGTTAAAGAGCCGCTTTGTGTATTTGTCTCTGTCTGTGTGTCTCTCTGTGTGTGTGTGTGTGTGTGTGTGTGTGTGCGTGCGTGTGCGTGTGCGTGTGCGTGTGCGTGTGCGTGTGCGTGTGCGTGTGTGTGTGTGTGTGTGTGTGATAACAACACTGCGCCTCAAAGCTAAACAACTTGATAAATCAATCGGTGGATGAAGACGTTGTAACAACGTTGTGGTACGTCATCAATCAGACCAAGATCCACTATATATACAGCAGTATGAGGACACCCCTTCATCCACTATATATACAGCAGTATGTGGACACCCCTTCATCCACTATATACACAGCAGTATGGACACCCCTTCATCCACTATATATACAGCAGTATGAGGACACCCCTTCATCCACTATATATACAGCAGTATGAGGACACCCCTTCATCCACTATATATACAGCAGTATGAGGACACCCCTTCATCCACTATATATATACAGCAGACTGAGGACACCCCTTCATCCACTATATATACAGCAGTATGAGGACACCCCTTCATCCACTATATATACAGCAGTATGAGGACACCCCTTCATCCACTATATATACAGCAGTATGAGGACACCCCTTCATCCACTATATATACAGCAGTATGAGGACACCCCTTCATCCACTATATATACAGCAGTATGAGGACACCCCTTCATCCACTATATATACAGCAGTATGAGGACACCCCTTCATACACTATATATACAGCAGTATGTGGACACCCCTTCATCCACTATATATACAGCAGTATGTGGACACCCCTTCATCCACTATATATACAGCAGTATGAGGACACCCCTTCATACACTATATATACAGCAGTATGGACACCCCTTCATCCACTATATATACAGCAGTATGAGGACACCCCTTCATCCACTATATATACAGCAGTATGAGGACACCCCTTCATCCACTATATATACAGCAGTATGAGGACACCCCTTCATCCACTATATATACAGCAGTATGAGGACACCCCTTCATCCACTATATATACAGCAGTATGAGGACACCCCTTCATACACTATATATACAGCAGTATGTGGACACCCCTTCATCCACTATATATACAGCAGTATGTGGACACCCCTTCATCCACTATATATACAGCAGTATGAGGACACCCCTTCATCCACTATATATACAGCAGTATGGACACCCCTTCATCCACTATATATACAGCAGTATGAGGACACCCCTTCATCCACTATATATACAGCAGTATGAGGACACCCCTTCATCCACTATATATACAGCAGTATGAGGACACCCCTTCATCCACTATATATACAGCAGTATGTGGACACCCCTTCATACACTATATATACAGCAGTATGAGGACACCCCTTCATCCACTATATATACAGCAGTATGAGGACACCCCTTCATACACTATATATACAGCAGTATGTGGACACCCCTTCATACACTATATATACAGCAGTATGGACACCCCTTCATCCACTATATATACAGCAGTATGGACACCCCTTCATCCACTATATATACAGCAGTATGAGGACACCCCTTCATCCACTATATATACAGCAGTATGGACACCCCTTCATACACTATATATACAGCAGTATGAGGACACCCCTTCATCCACTATATATACAGCAGTATGAGGACACCCCTTCATCCACTGTATATATACAGCAGTATGAGGACACCCCTTCATCCACTATATATACAGCAGTATGAGGACACCCCTTCATCCACTATATATACAGCAGTATGAGGACACCCCTTCATCCACTATATATACAGCAGTATGAGGACACCCCTTCATCCACTATATATACAGCAGTATGAGGACACCCCTTCATACACTATATATACAGCAGTATGAGGACACCCCTTCATCCACTATATATACAGCAGTATGGACACCCCTTCATCCACTATATATACAGCAGTATGAGGACACCCCTTCATCCACTATATATACAGCAGTATGAGGACACCCCTTCATCCACTATATATACAGCAGTATGTGGACACCCCTTCATCCACTATATATACAGCAGTATGAGGACACCCCTTCATCCACTATATATACAGCAGTATGAGGACACCCCTTCAGCCACTATATATACAGCAGTATGAGGACACCCCTTCATCCACTATATATACAGCAGTATGTGGACACCCCTTCATCCACTATATATACAGCAGTATGAGGACACCCCTTCATCCACTATATATACAGCAGTATGAGGACACCCCTTCATCCACTATATATACAGCAGTATGAGGACACCCCTTCATCCACTATATATACAGCAGTATGAGGACACCCCTTCATCCACTATATATACAGCAGTATGAGGACACCCCTTCATCCACTATATATACAGCAGTATGTGGACACCCCTTCATCCACTATATATACAGCAGTATGAGGACACCCCTTCATCCACTATATATACAGCAGTATGAGGACACCCCTTCATACACTATATATACAGCAGTATGAGGACACCCCTTCATCCACTATATGTACAGCAGTATGAGGACACCCCTTCATCCACTATATATACAGCAGTATGTGGACACCCCTTCATACACTATATATACAGCAGTATGTGGACACCCCTTCATACACTATATATACAGCAGTATGTGGACACCCCTTCATCCACTATATATACAGCAGTATGTGGACACCCCTTCATCCACTATATATACAGCAGTATGTGGACACCCCTTCATCCACTATATATACAGCAGTAGGAGGACACCCCTTCATCCACTATATATACTGCAGTATGAGGACACCCCTTCATCCACTATATATACAGCAGTATGAGGACACCCCTTCATCCACTATATATACAGCAGTATGAGGACACCCCTTCATCCACTATATATACAGCAGTATGAGGACACCCCTTCATCCACTATGTATACAGCAGTATGAGGACACCCCTTCATCCACTATATATACAGCAGTATGAGGACACCCCTTCATCCACTATATATACAGCAGTATGTGGACACCCCTTCATCCACTATATATACAGCAGTATGTGGACACCCCTTTCATCCACTATATATACAGCAGTATGAGGACACCCCTTCATCCACTATATATACAGCAGTATGAGGACACCCCTTCATCCACTATATTTACAGCAGTATGGACACCCCTTCATCCACTATATATACAGCAGTATGAGGACACCCCTTCATACACTATATATACAGCAGTATGAGGACACCCCTTCATCCACTATATATACAGCAGTATGAGGACACCCCTTCATACTATATATACAGCAGTATGAGGACACCCCTTCATCCACTATATATACAGCAGTATGAGGACACCCCTTCATCCACTATATATACAGCAGTATGAGGACACCCCTTCATCCACTATATATACAGCAGTATGAGGACACCCCTTCATCCACTATATATACAGCAGTATGAGGACACCCCTTCATCCACTATATATACAGCAGTATGGACACCCCTTCATCCACTATATATACAGCAGTATGAGGACACCCCTTCATCCACTATATATACAGCAGTATGAGGACACCCCTTCATCCACTATATATACAGCAGTATGAGGACACCCCTTCATCCACTATATATACAGCAGTATGAGGACACCCCTTCATCCACTATATATACAGCAGTATGAGGACACCCCTTCATACACTATATATACAGCAGTATGAGGACACCCCTTCATCCACTATATATACAGCAGTATGGACACCCCTTCATCCACTATATATACAGCAGTATGAGGACACCCCTTCATCCACTATATATACAGCAGTATGTGGACACCCCTTCATCCACTATATATACAGCAGTATGGACACCCCTTCATCCACTATATATACAGCAGTATGAGGACACCCCTTCATCCACTATATATACAGCAGTATGTGGACACCCCTTCATCCACTATATATACAGCAGTATGAGGACACCCCTTCATCCACTATATATACAGCAGAATGAGGACACCCCTTCATCCACTATATATACAGCAGTATGAGGACACCCCTTCAAATTAGTGGATTTGGCTGTTTCAGCCACTCCCCGTCGCTGACAGGTGTATAAAACCGAGCACACAGCCATGCAATCTCCATAGACAAACATTGGCAGTAGAATGGCCTTACTGAAGAGCTCAGTAACTTTCAACGTGGCACCGTCACAGGATGCCACCTTTCCAACAAGTCAGTTTGTCAAATTTCTGCCCTGCTAGAGCTGTTCCAGTCTACTGTAAGAGCTGTTATTGTGAAGTGGAAACGTCTCGGAGCAACAATGGCTTAGCTGTGAAGTGGTAGGCCACACAAGCTCACAGAACGGGACCACAGAGTGCTGAAGCGTGTAAAAATTGTATGTCACACTCACTATCGAGTTCCAAACTGCCTCTGGAAGAAACGTCAGCACAAGAACTGTTCGTCGGGAGCTTCATGAAATGGGTTTCCATGGCCGAGCAGTCACACAGAAGCTTAAGATCACCATGCGAAATGCCCAGCATCGGTAGGAGTGCTGTAAAGCTCGCCGCCATTGGACTCTGGAGAAACGCGTTCTCTGGAGTGATGAATTACGCTTCACAGTTTGGTGAAGGCCCTTTCCTGTTTCACCATGAAAAGGCCCCCAGTGCACAAAACGAGGTCCGTACAGAAATGGTTTGTCAAGATCGGTGTGGAAGAACTTGACTGGACTGCACAGAGCCCTGACCTCAACCCCATCGAACACATTTGGGACGAATTGGAACGCCGACTGAGAGCCTGGCCCAAATGTACTAAAGCCATATCATCATCAAACACATGGCCTGGGCCATCTGTCTCTCTGTGTACCCTGATCTGCTTCAGAAAACAGCAGAACACGTTTTTAAGGAGATAGCAGGGATGCAAACTGGTGAGGACCCAAAAAAGGTGACACTGAAACATGCAAAAAAAATAAATCCCTGTTAGGGGGGAAATGCAGGTTTTAACTAATTAAACAACACAGAATATGATCTAATTGACCAGTCTCTGTGTATAAAATAACAAGTGGTTCATGTGAACCTAATTCACAGCTAAAATGTAAAGAAAGCAATCCAATGTTATTGTTGTCTAGACTTCTAGACTTTACTGCAAATGAGAACGAAACAATCCACTAATATTACAATTAGCCATGACAGCCTTTACAATAGAACACTTGTTACCACGACAGCCTTTATAATAGAACGCTTGTTACCACGACATTCTCTATAATAGAACGCTTGTTACCACGACAGCCTTTATAATAGAACGCTTGTTACCACGACAGCCTTTATAATAGAATGCCTGTTACCACGACAGCCTCTATAATAGAACGCTTGTTACCACGACAGCCTCTATAATAGAACACTTGTTACCACGACAGCCTTTATAATAGAACGCTTGTTACCACGACAGTCTTTATAATAGAACGCTTGTTACCACGACAGCCTCTATAATAGAACGCTTGTTACCACGACAGCCTCTATAATAGAACACTTGTTACCACGACAGCCTTTATAATAGAACGCTTGTTACCACGACAGTCTTTATAATAGAACGCTTGTTACCACGACGGCCTTTATAATAGAACGCTTGTTACCACGACAGCCTCTATAATAGAACGCTTGTTACTACGACAGCCTTTATAATAGAACGCTTGTTACCACGACAGCCTTTATAATAGAACGCTTGTTACCACGACAGCCTTTATAATAGAACGCTTGTTACCACGACAGCCTTTATAATAGAATGCCTGTTACCACGACAGCCTTTATAATAGAACGCTTGTTACCACGACAGCCTCTATAATAGAACGCTTGTTACCACGACAGCCTTTATAATAGAACGCTTGTTACCACGACAGCCTTTATAATAGAACGCTTGTTACCACGACAGCCTTTATAATAGAACGCTTGTTACCATGACAGCCTTTATAATAGAATGCCTGTTACCACGACAGCCTTTATAATAGAACGCTTGTTACCACGACAGCCTTTATAATAGAATGCTTGTTACCACGACAGCCTTTATAATAGAACGCTTGTTACCACGACAGCCTTTATAATAGAACGCTTGTTACCACGACAGCCTCTATAATAGAACGCCTGTTACCACGACAGCCTTTATAATAGAATGCCTGTTACCACGACAGCCTTTATAATAGAACGCTTGTTACCACGACAGCCTTTATAATAGAACACTTGTTACCACGACAGCCTTTATAATAGAACACTTGTTACCACGACAGCCTCTATAATAGAACGCCTGTTACCACGAAAGCCTTTATAATAGAACGCTTGTTACCACGACAGCCTTTACAATAGAACGCTTGTTACCACGACAGCCTCTATAATAGAACGCTTGTTACCACGACAGCCTCTATAATAGAACGCTTGTTACCACGACAGCCTTTATAATAGAACGCTTGTTACCACGACAGCCTTTACAATAGAACGCTTGTTACCACGACAGCCTCTATAATAGAACGCTTGTTACCACGACAGCCTCTATAATAGAACACTTGTGACCACACACATCTAAATATTGCACTTGGGAAAGAAAAAAACATCTTAAAGTAGAAATAGAATGAAACAAACAGGCATTCTATTGTTGTTCTATTATAGTGGCCACTATAGTAGACACCGATCAAGTGCACAAGGCTACATGTGTGCAAAAATAACATGCACTGAGTAAAACATGTAATAATCCCCCCTTAATCACACGTGTGTTACTGTCAAATTCAACACAACAAAAGCAATATATTTGGGCTACACATTATTACATTGTACACTTTCTGCCTGTGGACATCTGTTCTACAATGTGCTAGCAGAGCATGATACCCCAGAGCATGATACCCCAGAGCATGATACCCCAGAGCATGATACCTCAGAGTATGATACCTCAGAGTATGATACCTCAGAGCATGATACCCCAGAGCATGATACCCCAGAACATGATACCCCAGAGCATGATACCCCAGAGCATGATACCCCAGAGTATGATACCCCAGAGCATGATACCCCAGAGCATGATACCCCAGAGTATGATACCTCAGAGCATGATACCCCAGAGCATGATACCCCAGAGCATGATACCAAAGCGTAATACCCCAGAGCATGATACCTCAGAGCATGATACGCCAGAGCATGATACCCCAGAGCATGATACCCCAGAGCATGATACCCCAGAGTATGATACCCCAGAGCATGATACCCCAGAGTATGATACCCCAGAGCATGATACCCCAGAGCATGATACCCCAGAGTATGATACCTCAGAGCATGATACCAAAGCGTAATACCCCAGAGCATGATACCTCAGAGCATGATACCTCAGAGCATGATACCCCAGAGCATGATACCCCAGAGCATGATTCCCCAGAGCATGATACCCCAGAGCATGATACCTCAGAGCATGATACCTCAGAGCATGATACCCCAGAGCATGATACCCCAGAGCATGATACCCCAGAGCATGATACCCCAGAGTATGATACCCCAGAGCATGATACCACAGAGCATGATACCTCAGAGCATGATACCCCAGAGTATGATACCTCAGAGCATGATACCCCAGAGCATGATACCTCAGAGCATGATACCCCAGAGCATGATACCCCAGAGCATGATACCCCAGAGCATGATACCCCAGAGTATGATACCCCAGAGCATGATACTGCTCATGATGTAGCTTCATCACCTTCTCACCCCCCGGTCTCCGTGGTCAGGTTTCTCACCTAACGTTACCTCTCCGTTACCGTTCAGGGGAGGTGCTGCTGTAACCTTCTCACCCCCCGGTCTCCGTGGTCAGGTTTCTCACCTAACGTTACCTCTCCGTTACCGTTCAGGGGGAGGTGCTGCTGAAACCTTCTCACCCCCCGGTCTCCGTGGTCAGGCTTCTCACCTAACGTTACCTCTCCGTTACCGTTCAGGGGGAGTCGCTGCTGTAACCTTCTCACCCCCCGGTCTCCGTGGTCAGGTTTCTCACCTAACGTTACCTCTCCGTTACCGTTCAGGGGTGGTGCTGCTGTAACCTTCTCACCCCCCGGTCTCTGTGATCAGGTTTCTCACCTAACGTTACCTCTCAGTTACCGTTCAGGGGGAGTCGCTGCTGTAAGTTAACTGACAAACTGCCTTTCAACTCTCCCGCTCTTTCCAGAGCGCGTTGATGCTGTAACTAGCACATTGGTTGTCTCTTCTCTCTCGTGTCGCGTGCTGCGTTCTGTTGTTATGTGAACGATTGGCTGAGCCTTGGATACAGCCAGTTTTGGTCCAAACATGCATCACTTTACAGCCAGTAGTGATCTAACCCCCCCCCCCCAACATGTTTCAAGCAGACCACCATAGTCCCTGTGCCCAAGAACACTAAGTTAACCTGCCTAAATGACTACAGACCCGTAGCACTCACGTCCGTAGCCATGAAGTGCTTTGAAAGGCTGGTAATGGCTCACATCAACACCATTATCCCAGAAACCCTAGACCCACTCCAATTTGCATACCACACCAACAGATCCACAGATGATGCAATCTCTATTGCACTCCACACTGCCCTTTCCCACCTGGACAATGGAACACCTATGTGAGAATGCTATTCATTAACTACAGCTCAGCGTTCAACACCTCAAAGCTCATCACTAAGCTAAGGATCCTGGGATTAAACACCTCTCTCTGCAACTGGATCCTGGACTTCCTGACGGGCCGCCCCCAGATGGTGAGGGTAGGCAGCAACACATCTGCCATGCTGATCCTCAACACTGGAGCCCCCCAGGGGTGCATGCTCAGTCCCCTCCTGTACTCCCTGTTCTCTCATCGGGGCTGTAGTGGAGCAGGTTGAGAGCTTCAAGTTCCTTGGTGTCCACATCACCAAGAAACTAGAATGGTCCAAACACACCAAGACAGTCGTGAAGAGGGCACGACAAAGCCATTTCCCCCTCAGGAAACTAAAAAGATTTGGCATGGGTCCTCAGATCCTCAAAAGGTTCTACAGCTGCACCATCGAGAGCATCCTGACTGGTTGCATCACCGCCTGGTATGGCAACTGCTCGGCCTCCGACCGCAAGGCGGCACTTCAGAGGGTAGTGCTTACGGCCCAGTACATCACTGGGACTAAGCTGCCTGCCATCCAGGACCTCTACACCAGGCGGTGTTCAGAGGAAGGCCCTAAAAATTGTCAAAGACCCCAGCCACCCCAGTCATAGACTGTTCTCTCTACTACCGCATGGCAAGCGGTACCGGAGTGCCAAGTCTAGGACAAAAAGGCTTCTCAACAGTTTTTACCCCCAAGCCATAAGACTCCTGAACAGGTAATCAAATGGCTACCCGGACTACTTGCATTGTATACCCCACCAACCCCTATTTTACACTGCATATGTGATAAACAGAGAGTAGCAGCATAGCCACTTTAACTATACATTCATGTACATACTACCTCAATTGGCCCGACCAACCAGTGCCCCCGAACAGTGGCTAACCGGGCTATCTGCTAACCGGGCTATCTGCTAACCGGGCTATCTGCATTGTGTCCCGCCACCCACCACCGCCTCTTTTACACTACTGCTACTCTCTGTTCATCATATATACATAGTCACTTTAACCATATCTACATGTACATACTACCTCAATCAGCCCGACTAACCGGTGCCTGTATGTAGCCTCACTACTGTATATAGTCTCTCTACTGTATATAGCCTCTCTACTGTATATAGCCTCTCTACTGTATATAGCCTCTCTACTGTATATAGTCTCTCTACTTTTATAGCCTCACTACTGTATATAGCCTCTCTACTGTATATAGCCTCTCCACTGTATATAGCCTCTCTACTGTATATAGCCTCACTACTGTATATAGCCTCTACTGTATATAGCCTCACTACTGTATATAGCCTCTACTGTATATAGCCTCCCTACTGTATATAGCCTCACTACTGTATATAGCCTCTCTACTGTATATAGCCTCTACTGTATATAGCCTCTCTACTGTATATAGCCTCACTACTGTATATAGCCTCTCTACTGTATATAGCCTCTCTACTGTATATAGCCTTGCTACTGTATATAGCCTCTCTACTGTATATAGCCTCTCTACTGTATATAACCTCTCTACTGTATATAGCCTCCCTACTGTATATAGCCTCTCTACTGTATATAACCTCTCTACTGTTATAGCCTCTCTACTGTATATAGCCTCTCTACTGTATATAGCCTCTCTACTGTACTGTATATAACCTCTCTACTGTATATAGCCTCTCTACTGTATATAGCCTCTCTACTGTATATATCCTCTCTACTGTATATAGCCTCTCTACTGTATATAGCCTCTCTACTGTATATAACCTCCCTACTGTATATAACCTCTACTGTATATAGCCTCTCTACTGTATATAGCCTCTCTACTGTATATAGCCTCTCTACTGTATATAACCTCTACTGTATATAACCTCTCTACTGTATATAGCCTCTCTACTGTATATAGCCTCTCTACTGTATATAGGCTCTACTATATATAGTCTCTCTACTGTATATAGCCTCTCTACTATATATAGTCTCTCTACTGTATATAACCTCTACTGTATATAACCTCTCTACTGTATATAGCCTCTCTACTGTATATAGCCTCTCTACTATATATAGTCTCTCTACTGTATATAACCTCTACTGTATATAACCTCTCTACTGTATATAGCCTCTCTACTGTATATAGCCTCTCTACTGTATATAGCCTCTCTACTGTATATAGCCTCTCTACTGTATATAACCTCTCTACTGTATATAGCCTCTCTACTGTATATAGCCTCTCTACTGTTATAGCCTCTCTACTGTATATAGCCTCTCTACTGTATATAGCCTCTCTACTGTATATAGCCTCTCTACTGTATATAGCCTCTCTACTGTATATAGCCTCGCTACTGTATATAGCCTCTCTACTGTATATAGCCTCACTACTGTATATAGCCTCTCTACTGTATAGCCTCTCTACTGTATATAGCCTCTCTACTGTATATAGCCTCACTACTGTATATAACCTCTCTACTGTATATAGCCTCTCTACTGTATATAGCCTCTCTACTGTATATAGTCTCTCTACTGTATATAGCCTCTCTACTGTATATAGCCTCTCTACTGTATATAACCTCTCTACTGTATATATCCTCTCTACTGTATATAGCCTCTCTACTGTATATAACCTCTCTACTGTATATAGCCTCCCTACTGTATATAGCCTCTCTACTGTATATAACCTCTCTACTGTTATAGCCTCTCTACTGTATATAGCCTCTCTACTGTATATAGCCTCTCTACTGTACTGTATATAACCTCTCTACTGTATATAGCCTCTCTACTGTATATAGCCTCTCTACTGTATATATCCTCTCTACTGTATATAGCCTCTCTACTGTATATAGCCTCTCTACTGTATATAGCCTCTCTACTGTATATAACCTCCCTACTGTATATAACCTCTACTGTATATAGCCTCTCTACTGTATATAGCCTCTCTACTGTATATAGCCTCTCTACTGTATATAACCTCTACTGTATATAACCTCTCTACTGTATATAGCCTCTCTACTGTATATAGCCTCTCTACTGTATATAGGCTCTACTATATATAGTCTCTCTACTGTATATAGCCTCTCTACTATATATAGTCTCTCTACTGTATATAACCTCTACTGTATATAACCTCTCTACTGTATATAGCCTCTCTACTGTATATAGCCTCTCTACTATATATAGTCTCTCTACTGTATATAACCTCTACTGTATATAACCTCTCTACTGTATATAGCCTCTCTACTGTATATAGCCTCTCTACTGTATATAGCCTCTCTACTGTATATATCCTCTCTACTGTATATAACCTCTCTACTGTATATAGCCTCTCTACTGTATATAGCCTCTCTACTGTTATAGCCTCTCTACTGTATATAGCCTCTCTACTGTATATAGCCTCTCTACTGTATATAGCCTCTCTACTGTATATAGCCTCGCTACTGTATATAGCCTCTCTACTGTATATAGCCTCACTACTGTATATAGCCTCTCTACTGTATATAGCCTCTCTACTGTATATAGCCTCTCTACTGTATATAGCCTCACTACTGTATATAACCTCTCTACTGTATATAGCCTCTCTACTGTATATAGCCTCTCTACTGTATATAGTCTCTCTACTGTATATAGCCTCTCTACTGTATATAGCCTCTCTACTGTATATAACCTCTCTACTGTATATATCCTCTCTACTGTATATAGCCTCTCTACTGTATATAGCCTCGCTACTGTATATAGCCTCTCTACTGTATATAGCCTCACTACTGTATATAGCCTCTCTACTGTATATAGCCTCTCTACTGTATATAGCCTCACTACTGTATATAGCCTCTCTACTGTATATAGCCTCTCTACTGTATATAGCCTCTCTACTGTATATAGTCTCTCTACTGTATATAGCCTCTCTACTGTATATAGCCTCTCTACTGTATATAACCTCTCTACTGTATATATCCTCTCTACTGTATATAGCCTCTCTACTGTATATAACCTCTCTACTGTATATAGCCTCTCTACTGTATATATCCTCTCTACTGTATGTAGCCTCTCTACTGTATATAGCCTCTCTACTGTATATAGCCTCTCTACTGTATATAACCTCTCTACTGTATATAACCTCTCTACTGTATATATCCTCTCTACTGTATATAGCCTCTCTACTGTATATAGCCTCTCTACTGTATATATCCTCTCTACTGTATATAGCCTCTCTACTGTATATAACCTCTCTACTGTATATATCCTCTCTACTGTATGTAGCCTCTCTACTGTATATAGCCTCTCTACTGTATATAACCTCTCTACTGTATATAACCTCTCTACTGTATATATCCTCTCTACTGTATATAGCCTCTCTACTGTATATAGCCTCTCTACTGTATATAGCCTCTCTACTGTATATAGCCTCTCTACTGTTATAGCCTCTCTACTGTATATAGCCTCTCTACTGTATATAGCCTCTCTACTGTATATAGCCTCTCTACTGTATATAGCCTCTCTACTGTATATAGCCTCACTACTGTATATAGCCTCTCTACTGTATATAGCCTCTCTACTGTATATAGCCTCTCTACTGTATATAGCCTCACTACTGTATATAACCTCTCTACTGTATATAGCCTCTCTACTGTATATAGCCTCTCTACTGTATATAGCCTCTCTACTGTATATAGTCTCTCTACTGTATATAGCCTCTCTACTGTATATAGCCTCTCTACTGTATATAACCTCTCTACTGTATATATCCTCTCTACTGTATATAGCCTCTCTACTGTATATAACCTCTCTACTGTATATAGCCTCCCTACTGTATATAGCCTCTCTACTGTATATAACCTCTCTACTGTTATAGCCTCTCTACTGTATATAGCCTCTCTACTGTATATAGCCTCTCTACTGTACTGTATATAACCTCTCTACTGTATATAGCCTCTCTACTGTATATAGCCTCTCTACTGTATATATCCTCTCTACTGTATATAGCCTCTCTACTGTATATAGCCTCTCTACTGTATATAGCCTCTCTACTGTATATAGCCTCTCTACTGTATATAACCTCCCTACTGTATATAACCTCTACTGTATATAGCCTCTCTACTGTATATAGCCTCTCTACTGTATATAGCCTCTCTACTGTATATAACCTCTACTGTATATAACCTCTCTACTGTATATAGCCTCTCTACTGTATATAGCCTCTCTACTGTATATAGGCTCTACTATATATAGTCTCTCTACTGTATATAGCCTCTCTACTATATATAGTCTCTCTACTGTATATAACCTCTACTGTATATAACCTCTCTACTGTATATAGCCTCTCTACTGTATATAGCCTCTCTACTATATATAGTCTCTCTACTGTATATAACCTCTACTGTATATAACCTCTCTACTGTATATAGCCTCTCTACTGTATATAGCCTCTCTACTGTATATAGCCTCTCTACTGTATATAGCCTCTCTACTGTATATATCCTCTCTACTGTATATAACCTCTCTACTGTATATAGCCTCTCTACTGTATATAGCCTCTCTACTGTTATAGCCTCTCTACTGTATATAGCCTCTCTACTGTATATAGCCTCTCTACTGTATATAGCCTCGCTACTGTATATAGCCTCTCTACTGTATATAGCCTCACTACTGTATATAGCCTCTCTACTGTATATAGCCTCTCTACTGTATATAGCCTCTCTACTGTATATAGCCTCACTACTGTATATAACCTCTCTACTGTATATAGCCTCTCTACTGTATATAGTCTCTCTACTGTATATAGCCTCTCTACTGTATATAGCCTCTCTACTGTATATAACCTCTCTACTGTATATATCCTCTCTACTGTATATATCCTCTCTACTGTATATAGCCTCGCTACTGTATATAGCCTCTCTACTGTATATAGCCTCACTACTGTATATAGCCTCTCTACTGTATATAGCCTCTCTACTGTATATAGCCTCTCTACTGTATATAGCCTCACTACTGTATATAACCTCTCTACTGTATATAGCCTCTCTACTGTATATAGCCTCTCTACTGTATATAGCCTCTCTACTGTATATAGTCTCTCTACTGTATATAGCCTCTCTACTGTATATAGCCTCTCTACTGTATATAACCTCTCTACTGTATATATCCTCTCTACTGTATATAGCCTCTCTACTGTATATAACCTCTCTACTGTATATAGCCTCTCTACTGTATATATCCTCTCTACTGTATGTAGCCTCTCTACTGTATATAGCCTCTCTACTGTATATAACCTCTCTACTGTATATAACCTCTCTACTGTATATATCCTCTCTACTGTATATAGCCTCTCTACTGTATATAACCTCTCTACTGTATATAACCTCTCTACTGTTATTTTTCAGTCTTTTTACTGTTGTTTTATTTGTTACCTTTTTTTGTTGTTGGTTAGAGCCTGTAAGTAAACATTTCACTGTAAGGTCTACTACACCTGTTGTATTCAGCATTTCACTGTGAGGTCTACTACACCTGTTGTATTCAGCATTTCACTGTGAGGTCTACTACACCTGTTGTATTCAGCATTTCACTGTGAGGTCTACTACACCTGTTGTATTCAGCATTTCACTGTGAGGTCTACTACACCTGTTGTATTCAGCATTTCACTGTGAGGTCTACTACACCTGTTGTATTCAGCATTTCACTGTGAGGTCTACTACACCTGTTGTATTCAGCATTTCACTGTAAGGTCTACTACACCTGTTGTATTCAGCATTTCACTGTAAGGTCTACTACACCTGTTGTATTCAGCATTTCACTGTAAGGTCTACTACACCTGTTGTATTCAGCATTTCACTGTGAGGTCTACTACACCTGCTGTATTCAGCATTTCACTGTGAGGTCTACTACACCTGTTGTATTCAGCATTTCACTGTAAGGTCTACTACACCTGTTGTATTCAGCATTTCACTGTAAGGTCTACTACACCTGTTGTATTCAGCGCATGTGACAAATAAACTTTGATTTGATCCCTTGTACGACAGTCTTAAAACAATTCCACATGTTCGCTTAGCAGAACCCCAACCCCCATTTGAGAATGACACAATATGCACGCTGAACAGCCATTATATTCTCAATAACAAGATTACACACAAACAGAACCGTTTTCATGCACTTCTTTAATATATCTGTTTTTCATATTCACAACAAATACATTAAGCTCTTTCATCATCTTTTTATATAATACAGTTCTTAAATTATTTTATTTTTATTTATTTTTTTACACAACATTTTTTTCTCAGAATGTCATTCTATCAAAATGTCTTCTTAATCCCTTCATTTCTTCATTTTAAAACATTTTATATATATATATCTCATTCCATGTTGAGAGTCACCATGCCTCCTATTTAAAAACGGCCAGTATCTCCTCTATACAGCTATTTACAGACGACAACAATCATCTTCCAGAAGGATGAAGGTCTCAGTTGGAGGGGGCTTGTGGGATACGTAGTCTTAAGGTGCAGGCAAGGACAGATGGGGGGGGGGGGGGGGGGGGGGGGGGGGGGGGGGTTACAGAAAATAAAAAGAACAGCGAGAAAGGTTAGAAACCGTCTTACAGTAAAGTAATACAAATAGAAGTAAACCATAACCGGCAACATAGCTTTGATGGAGAGAGGGACAACAGGTTGTCAGTAGAGTCCCATAGCTTTGATGGAGAGAGGGACAACTCAACAGGTTGTCAGTAGAGTCCTATAGCTTTGATGGAGAGAGGGACAACTCAACAGGTTGTCAGTAGAGTCCCATAGCTTTGATGGAGAGAGGGACAACTCAACAGGTTGTCAGTAGAGTCCTATAGCTTTGATGGAGAGAGGGACAACAGGTTGTCAGTAGAGTCCCATAGCTTTGATGGAGAGAGGGACAACAGGTTGTCAGTAGAGTCCCATAGCTTTGATGGAGAGAGGGACAACTCAACAGGTTGTCAGTAGAGTCCCATAGCTTTGATGGAGAGAGGGACAACTCAACAGGTTGTCAGTAGAGTCCCATAGCTTTGATGGAGAGAGGGACAACTCAACAGGTTGTCAGTAGAGTCCCATAGCTTTGATGGAGAGAGGGACAACAGGTTGTCAGTAGAGTCCTATAGCTTTGATGGAGAGAGGGACAACTCAACAGGTTGTCAGTAGAGTCCCATAGCTTTGATGGAGAGAGGGACAACTCAACAGGTTGTCAGTAGAGTCCTATAGCTTTGATGGAGAGAGGGACAACAGGTTGTCAGTAGAGTCCCATAGCTTTGATGGAGAGAGGGACAACAGGTTGTCAGTAGAGTCCCATAGCTTTGATGGAGAGAGGGACAACAGGTTGTCAGTAGAGTCCCATAGCTTTGATGGAGAGAGGGACAACAGGTTGTCAGTAGAGTCCCATAGCTTTGATGGAGAGAGGGACAACTCAACAGGTTGTCAGTAGAGTCCCATAGCTTTGATGGAGAGAGGGACAACTCAACAGGTTGTCAGTAGAGTCCCATAGCTTTGATGGAGAGAGGGACAACAGGTTGTCAGTAGAGTCCTATAGCTTTGATGGAGAGAGGGACAACAGGTTGTCAGTAGAGTCCCATAGCTTTGATGGAGAGAGGGACAACTCAACAGGTTGTCAGTAGAGTCCTATAGCTTTGATGGAGAGAGGGACAACAGGTTGTCAGTAGAGTCCTATAGCTTTGATGGAGAGAGGGACAACAGGTTGTCAGTAGAGTCCTATAGCTTTGATGGAGAGAGGGACAACAGGTTGTCAGTAGAGTCCCATAGCTTTGATGGAGAGAGGGACAACTCAACAGGTTGTCAGTAGAGTCCCATAGCTTTGATGGAGAGAGGGACAACAGGTTGTCAGTAGAGTCCTATAGCTTTGATGGAGAGAGGGACAACTCAACAGGTTGTCAGTAGAGTCCTATAGCTTTGATGGAGAGAGGGACAACAGGTTGTCAGTAGAGTCCCATAGCTTTGATGGAGAGAGGGACAACAGGTTGTCAGTAGAGTCCCATAGCTTTGATGGAGAGAGGGACAACAGGTTGTCAGTAGAGTCCCATAGCTTTGATGGAGAGAGGGACAACTCAACAGGTTGTCAGTAGAGTCCCATAGCTTTGATGGAGAGAGGGACAACTCAACAGGTTGTCAGTAGAGTCCCATAGCTTTGATGGAGAGAGGGACAACTCAACAGGTTGTCAGTAGAGTCCCATAGCTTTGATGGAGAGAGGGACAACTCAACAGGTTGTCAGTAGAGTCCCATAGCTTTGATGGAGAGAGGGACAACTCAACAGGTTGTCAGTAGAGTCCTATAGCTTTGATGGAGAGAGGGACAACAGGTTGTCAGTAGAGTCCTATAGCTTTGATGGAGAGAGGGACAACAGGTTGTCAGTAGAGTCCTATAGCTTTGATGGAGAGAGGGACAACAGGTTGTCAGTAGAGTCCTATAGCTTTGATGGAGAGAGGGACAACAGGTTGTCAGTAGAGTCCCATAGCTTTGATGGAGAGAGGGACAACTCAACAGGTTGTCAGTAGAGTCCCATAGCTTTGATGGAGAGAGGGACAACTCAACAGGTTGTCAGTAGAGTCCCATAGCTTTGATGGAGAGAGGGACAACTCAACAGGTTGTCAGTAGAGTCCCATAGCTTTGATGGAGAGAGGGACAACTCAACAGGTTGTCAGTAGAGTCCCATAGCTTTGATGGAGAGAGGGACAACTCAACAGGTTGTCAGTAGAGTCTCATAGCTTTGATGGAGAGAGGGACAACTCAACAGGTTGTCAGTAGAGTCCCATAGCTTTGATGGAGAGAGGGACAACAGGTTGTCAGTAGAGTCCTATAGCTTTGATGGAGAGAGGGACAACTCAACAGGTTGTCAGTAGAGTCCCATAGCTTTGATGGAGAGAGGGACAACTCAACAGGTTGTCAGTAGAGTCCCATAGCTTTGATGGAGAGAGGGACAACAGGTTGTCAGTAGAGTCCTATAGCTTTGATGGAGAGAGGGACAACTCAACAGGTTGTCAGTAGAGTCCCATAGCTTTGATGGAGAGAGGGACAACTCAACAGGTTGTCAGTAGAGTCCCATAGCTTTGATGGAGAGAGGGACAACTCAACAGGTTGTCAGTAGAGTCCCATAGCTTTGACAGACCAATGCTTGTGAAGACATCAACCTTTTTGCTGCAACAGCATATATATATATCATAACATAAAGAACATGGCTGTATGCATCCCAAATGGCATCCTATTCCCTACATAGAGCCCTGTGGGCCCTGGTCAAAGTGGGGCACTATAAAGGCAATAGGGTGCCATTTGGGATGCCTGTCAATCTGTAAAATAATAAGGGCACTCGTAACAACTCCTTCCTGTCGTTAGCTCCCCGGGGTCATATTTATTTTATCCTTTATTTAACAAGTCAGATAAGGACAAATTCTTATTTACAATGATGGCCTACCCCTGGGCCAAACCCGGACGACGCTGGGTCAATTATGCGCCGCCCCTATGGGACTCCCAATCATCGGCCGGTTGTGATACAGCCTGGAATCGAACCAGGGTCTGTAGTGATGCCTCTAGCACTGAGAAGCAGTGCCTTAGACTGCTGCGCCACTCGGAAAAAAACCTTTATTTTACAGATATGCGCTGTTAGTTCCTCGGGGGGGTCATATCCGCTGTTAGTTCCTCGGGGGTCATATCCTCGGGGGTCATATCCGCTGTTAGTTCCTCGGGGGGGGGTCATATCCGCCGTTAGTTCCTCGGGGGGTCATATCCGCTGTTAGTTCCTCGGGGGGGTCATATCCGCTGTTAGTTCCTCGGGGGGTCATATCCGCTGTTAGTTCCTCGGGGGGTCATATCCGCTGTTAGTTCCTCGGGGGGTCATATCCTTGGGGGGTCATATCCGCCGTTAGTTCCTCGGGGGGGTCATATCCGCCGTTAGTTCCTCGGGGGTGTCATATCCTCGGGGGTCATATCCGCTGTTAGTTCCTCGGGGGGGGGTCATATCCGCCGTTAGTTCCTCGAGGGGTCATATCCGCCGTTAGTTCCTCGGGGGGGGGGTCATATCCGCCGTTAGTTCCTCGGGGGGGGGGTCATATCCGCTGTTAGTTCCTTGGGGGGTCATATCCGCTGTTAGTTCCTCGGGGGGTCATATCCTTGGGGGGTCATATCCGCCGTTAGTTCCCCGGGGGGGTCATATCCGCCGTTAGTTCCTCGGGGGGGGGTCATATCCGCCGTTAGTTCCTCGGGGGGTCATATCCGCCGTTAGTTCCTCGGGGGGTCATATCCGCCGTTAGTTCCTCGGGGGGGTCATATCCGCCGTTAGTTCCTCGGGGGGGTCATATCCGCCGTTAGTTCCTCGGGGGGTCATATCCGCCGTTAGTTCCTCGGGGGGTCATATCCGCCGTTAGTTCCTCGGGGGTCATATCCGCCGTTAGTTCCTCGGGGGGTCATATCCACTGTTAGTTCCTCGGGGGTCATATCCGCCGTTAGTTCCTCGGGGGTCATATCCGCCGTTAGTTCCTCGGGGGTCATATCCTCGGGGGGTCATATCCGTCGTTAGTTCCTCGGGGGGTCATATCCGCCGTTAGTTTCTCGGGGGGTCATATCCTCGGGGGGTCATATCCGTCGTTAGTTCCTCGGGGGGTCATATCCGCCGTTAGTTCCTCAGGGGGTCATATCCGCCGTTAGTTCCTCGGGGGGTCATATCCGTCGTTAGTTCCTCGGGGGGTCATATCCGCCGTTAGTTCCTCAGGGGGTCATATCCCCTGTTAGTTCCTCGGGGGGTCATATCCGTCGTTAGTTCCTCAGGGGGTCATATCCGCCGTTAGTTCCTCGGGGGTCATATCCGCCGTTAGTTTCTCGGGGGGGTCATATCCTCGGGGGGTCATATCCGTCGTTAGTTCCTCGGGGGGTCATATCCGCCGTTAGTTCCTCGGGGGGTCATATCCGCCGTTAGTTCCTCGGGGGGTCATATCCGTCGTTAGTTCCTCAGGGGGTCATATCCGCCGTTAGTTCCTCAGGGGGTCATATCCTCGGGGGGTCATATCCGTCGTTAGTTCCTCGGCGGGTCATATCCGCCGTTAGTTCCTCGGGGGTCATATCCTCGGGGGGTCATATCCGCTGTTAGTTCCTCGGGGGTCATATCCTCGGGGGGTCATATCCGCTGTTAGTTCCTCGGGGGGTCATATCCTCCGTTAGTTCCTCGGGGGGGTCATATCTTGGGTTGTGTCACAGTGAACTGAAGACAATGACGCAGCGTAATGGGAACGATGTCCTTCAGAAAAATCCATGACATTATACATCTCATGGCAGAAGTCTACGTCTCTATTCTGGTTCATCTCCAGTATTAGGATTTACTCTCCTGGACCTAATCTATGGGCCAGTTTCCCAGACACAGTTTAAGCATAGTCCAGAACTAATAATGTAAAATGGTAGATTCTCCATTGAAAAAGTTCTTCTACAGGTGAGAAACGAGACCCATCTGTTCAGAGGTTCATAGAGGTCCTTTATCAAGTGTTTAAATTCTTCACGTGACGACCGCGTCCCAAATGGAGCCCCTATAACTTCTCCGGAACACTACCTGAGCCCCAAGTGCACCGTTAAAGGGAATAGGGAACTGTTTGGGACGTAGCCAATGCCCATTTTACACAGCCTTTGGCTTCCCCAGCAGAACATCCACTGTGTTTCCTTACAGATGGAACATGATGAGTTTGGAAATTGAGTTTAGGGTGTTATTCATCAACTCAAAATTCATGTTGTGACGGGATTTATTTGTTAATTAAACAAATTAAATAAAGGGAAGTCACCATTTTTGCTTCTTCGATACATCTCTCACTAAGACACAAGCAGTTAAAACAAGACAGATGGCTTAAAAAAAAAAAAAATGCTCTCTCCCGGTCTCAAAGACAATTCATAAAATGTCATTAACAAATTAGCCAATATTTTTTTTGCAGGCCTGCCTGTCAACAAAATAAAAAAAGGCAAAACGACATCAACAAAAGACAAGTTAAAAACAGCTCCTTCGACCTTTCGACACACCGGAATGACAAATACAGCTGCGTGACTATAGAAAGGATAGGCATAAAAATCAGACAGATTCCATTTTAATCCCCCACTCAAAAACACAGCTTCGGACTGAAGTTTCCCCTTGGTACAGGTCTAGGATCAGCTACTCCTACCCCAATCAGAACCTTAACCAACAGTGAGGGACATCCAATCAGTCCAGGGGCAACTTTAACCTACTCCCAACAACAACAAAACAAACCATTAAAATCCCACTAGTCTTTCAGCAGGCAGGAAGGTGAGAGCAGCCATCTTGTTTACAGGTGCAACAGGTGAATTGAGCTTCTGTTTCCTCCGTCTGTGACAAAAAAAACAATATCAAAGTCCACGACAAGAAGAGAAAGTCTCGTCGGTAGGTTATCACATGCACTGCCCAGATAGCTTTTCACCAACAGAATCAGAGGTGTGTGTGTGTGTGTGTGTGTGTGTGTGTGTGTGTGTGTGTGTGTGTGTGTGTGTTTGGATCGTGTTCTGTGAACGTAGCCAAGCTGAGAGGAGAAGCCGTGTCTCGTTGAGGGAGAGCAGTGAAACTTGTAACAGCACAATGCAATGTAAAACCTCAGACTATAAAGCAGCTGCTATCCAACATGTAGACTAAAGAAGAACCCGATTCAATCGTTCACTTCCGAGCGGGAATATTGGGACGTAGCCTTGGTTCTTCCTTCCTTCAGACTTCACTCGGTCCTTCAGATAGAGGGAGTACCACTGTACGGTGTTCTGGTAGCTTCCATCCTTCCTCGTACAAACTCACTAGATAAAGTCCCCCCCTCTCCAAAATAAAGATGGTCAAACGTGTGGCATGTCGGTCAGAGAGACTCTCCGTCCTCCACACCCCTGTAGACTCCGTAATAGAGGATTGGATTCTCCTCCTCCCCCCCTCCCCCCAAAACACCAAGTCTAAAGAGGCACTGGCAGCCATCTTAGATTCACACAGTTTCTTTCTAACAAACCTGTTGATAAAAGCGATGTGCTCTCCCTTCAAAATAACAATCCTCGGCTGATTTAAAAAAAAAAGGTTCTTTATGACGCTAACGTAGCGAGCGGAGTTCTGGTTTTCAGGGGAAAAGGAAGTTAGGTTGAACATTACTGTAGACCTGAAAAGCGGATGCTGGCGTTTTCTGGTCGACTCCACATCAGCTATCAAATGATCCAAAAACAGGGGTTAACATGGAGTTTTGTTGAGGCAAATGTCAAGGCAAGATCCCGGAGTCTGGCAAAAATGTGGAAAGGGCATCCTTCATTTCGAAAAATGGACAGATGTGTGAGAGGCGAGGGAAAGTCTCAGAACCTCTGTCCTTTCAGTGAAGCTTGAGTCGAGTGTATTCGCGTGTGGCCCTATCACCGGGTAGGAATGCTTTGTAGTGACAGTAAAAACATGAACGATCTCGTCAACAAAGAAAAGCTCAGAACAGCATCCCCCCACACCAATATCCTTAAAATCCCAAAAACAAACAAGAACTGGGGATTTTTTTCTTCAATAAATTAATCTTTCAAGTTCTCTTCCCACAGGGTCGACTCCACCCCCTGTGAAATCCAGCTTATCAGCGATTGGCTTAGACCTGGCCCCTTCATCTCAGGTAACCAATGAGCAGCCAGGGAAGAAGTGTGGTTTCCTGTGCCTGTAGCTCCGTCCCTCTTCGTCAGGGAGGGGAATGAGAAGGCGTGTGCTGCCCAAACCCTCGACCTCTAACCTCTCGACCCCTAACCCCAATCCTGTCCTTGTGCTCTCACTTACACTCCTCCTTCATCAGTCCTACAACCAGGAAGTGCTGTTCTCTCCTTTTGCACTATTCCCTTCTTCCTCTGGTTTGGTTTAACATTTCTTCAGTGTGTCTTCATTTGTGTATCTGCTATATGTGTCATTCAAGTTTTTCCTTTTTTTTTTTAAATCAGATTTTGTAAAAGTTTTTTGGGATGTGGTGATTCCCCCAGCGGAGAAATCATCTGTAGAACTCCTGAGATGTGGAGCGGAGACAGGAAGAAGCCGTCTTGTCTCTTCAGGTGTGGGAAGTAGAAAACAGCACGTTCTTAGAGACTAGTAAGTTGGTTTTTGGTTAATGGATGAAGAAATCCACGGCAGGAACACAAGACTTGTTGAAGAGTGACGAGGGATGGACTGGCTGACTGGTGGAATCTGGATCAGCATCTTATTTAAATGCTGAAAACTCCCCTGGAAGGAAGAGACCAGAGATATGATCAGTGTGGAATGAAGAGACCAGAGATATGATCAGTGTGGAAGGAAGAGACCAGAGATATGATCAGTGTGGAAGGGAGGAAAGAGACAGCAGTACAGCGTGGAAGGGAGAGAGGAGAGACAGCAGTACAGCGTGGAAGGGAGAGAGGAGAGAGAGACAGCAGTACAGCGTGGAAGGGAGAGAGGAGAGAGACAGCAGTACAGCGTGGAAGGGAGAGAGGAGAGAGACAGCAGTACAGCGTGGAAGGGAGAGAGGAGAGACAGCAGTACAGCGTGGAAGGGAGAGAGGAGAGAGACAGCAGTACAGCGTGGAAGGGAGAGAGGAGAGAGACAGCAGTACAGCGTGGACGGGAGAGAGGAGAGAGACAGCAGTACAGCGTGGAAGGGGGAGAGGAGAGAGACAGCAGTACAGCGTGGAAGGGAGAGAGGAGAGAGACAGCAGTACAGCGTGGAAGGGAGAGAGGAGAGAGACAGCAGTACAGCGTGGAAGGGGGAGAGGAGAGAGACAGCAGTACAGCGTGGACGGGAGAGAGGAGAGAGACAGCAGTACAGCGTGGAAGGGAGAGAGGAGAGCGAGACAGCAGTACAGCGTGGAAGGGAGAGAGGAGAGCGAGACAGCAGTACAGCGTGGAAGGGAGAGAGGAGAGCGAGACAGCAGTACAGCGTGGAAGGGAGAGAGGAGAGAGAGACAGCAGTACAGCGTGGAAGGGAGAGAGGAGAGAGACAGCAGTACAGCGTGGAAGGGAGAGAGGAGAGAGACAGCAGTACAGCGTGGAAGGGAGAGGAGAGAGACAGCAGTACAGCGTGGAAGGGAGAGAGGAGAGAGACAGCAGTACAGCGTGGAAGGGAGAGGAGAGAGACAGCAGTACAGCGTGGAAGGGAGAGAAGAGAGAGACAGCAGTACAGCGTGGAAGGGAGAGAGGAGAGAGACAGCAGTACAGCGTGGAAGGGAGAGGAGAGAGAGACAGCAGTACAGCGTGGAAGGGAGAGAGGAGAGAGACAGCAGTACAGTGTGGAAGGGAGAGAGGAGAGAGACAGCAGTACAGCGTGGAAGGGAGAGAGAGGAGAGACAGCAGTACAGCGTGGAAGGGAGAGAGGAGAGAGACAGCAGTACAGCGTGGAAGGGAGAGAGGAGAGAGACAGCAGTACAGCGTGGAAGGGAGAGAGGAGAGAGACAGCAGTACAGCGTGGAAGGGAGAGGAGAGAGACAGCAGTACAGCGTGGAAGGGAGAGAGGAGAGAGACAGCAGTACAGCGTGGAAGGGAGAGGAGAGAGACAGCAGTACAGCGTGGAAGGGAGAGAAGAGAGAGACAGCAGTACAGCGTGGAAGGGAGAGAGGAGAGAGACAGCAGTACAGCGTGGAAGGGAGAGGAGAGAGAGACAGCAGTACAGCGTGGAAGGGAGAGAGGAGAGAGACAGCAGTACAGTGTGGAAGGGAGAGAGGAGAGAGACAGCAGTACAGCGTGGAAGGGAGAGAGAGGAGAGACAGCAGTACAGCGTGGAAGGGAGAGAGGAGAGAGACAGCAGTACAGCGTGGAAGGGAGAGAGGAGAGAGACAGCAGTACAGCGTGGAAGGGAGAGAGGAGAGAGAGACAGCAGTACAGCGTGGAAGGGAGAGAGGAGAGAGAGACAGCAGTACAGCGTGGAAGGGAGAGAGGAGAGAGACACAGCAGTACAGCGTGGAAGGGAGAGAGGAGAGAGACAGCAGTACAGCGTGGAAGGGAGAGAGGAGAGAGACAGCAGTACAGCGTGGAAGGGAGAGAGGAGAGACAGCAGTTCTGTTCTGATGTGATCAATGAGCCTTATTCATTGTGTCTATGTTACAATCCTATCTATTATTTCAACAGGCCAAATCGTTGATCACAGAATAGTTACGTGAGCACATTTAAAATGGCAGTAACACTCTTTACATGGAGAGATGACGGGACCCCCCTTACCGTATCCCCCCTGTATAGGGGTTTTGGGGGAGGCGCAGGCGTACAGGCTGAAGTCCTCCGTCTGGAACCCGGCTCGGTTCAGTGAGGGTTCCGACGCGGAGCGGTGGATCTTGGGTAAAGAACGCGCCAGAAGCTCAATGGACGCCAGGATCTGACAGAGGAGGTCAGAGGTTAAAAAGAAAAGGTCACCGCCAACAAAAATCAGGAGAAAAACACAGGAGGTTAATAGGTCATCACTAGCCAATCACTCGTCTCAAATAGGGACAAAGCTGACAGCAAGTCAGAGAATCTTAGATTCAGGCTGTCAGCAGAACCTCAGCTGGGCTTTCCAGCAGCTTTTAAACACAGTGAGACGTCAGTGTGAATTTATTTCTAATGCTCTGATGCCACCTGGTGGTGGAACTAACATGTTCTCCTTCAGCCATACAAGCAAAACAACTCCAAGGAGGGCTGGCTCGGTCCCCACACAGGTTACCAGCCTTAACCCACAACAGGTTACCAGCCTTAACCCACAACAGGTTACCAGCCTTAACCCACAACAGGTTACCAGCCTTTTAACCCACAACAGGTTACCAGCCTTTTAACCCAAAACAGGTTACCAGCCTTTTAACCCAAAACAGGTTACCAGCCTTTTAACCCAAAACAGGTTACCAGCCTTAACCCACACAGGTTACCAGCCTTAACCCACACAGGTTAGCAGCCTTAACCCACAACAGGTTACCAGCCTTTTAACCCACAACAGGTTACCAGCCTTAACCCAACCACAACAGGTTACCAGCCTTAACCCAACCACAACAGGTTACCAGCCTTTTAACCCAACCACAACAGGTTACCAGCCTTTTAACCCAACCACAACAGGTTACCAGCCTTAACCCACAACAGGTTACCAGCCTTTTAACCCACAACAGGTTACCAGCCTTTTAACCCCCAACAGGTTACCAGCCTTAACCCACAACAGGTTACCAGCCTTTTAACCCACAACAGGTTACCAGCCTTTTAACCCACAACAGGTTACCAGCCTTTTAACCCACAACAGGTTACCAGCCTTTTAACCCACAACAGGTTACCAGCCTTTTAACCCACAACAGGTTACCAGCCTTAACCCAACCACAACAGGTTACCAGCCTTAACCTAACCACAACAGGTTACCAGCCTTTTAACCCACAACAGGTTACCAGCCTTTTAACCCACAACAGGTTACCAGCCTTTTAACCCCCAACAGGTTACCAGCCTTTTAACCCACAACAGGTTACCAGCCTTTTAACCCCCAACAGGTTACCAGCCTTAACCCACAACAGGTTACCAGCCTTTTCACCCACAACAGGTTACCAGCCTTTTCACCCACAACAGGTTACCAGCCTTTTCACCCACAACAGGTTACCAGCCTTTTCACCCACAACAGGTTACCAGCCTTGACCCACAACAGGTTACCAGCCTTTTAACCCACAACAGGTTACCAGCCTTTTAACCCACAACAGGTTACCAGCCTTTTAACCCACAACAGGTTACCAGCCTTTTAACCCACAACAGGTTACCAGCCTTTTAACCCACAACAGGTTACCAGCCTTTTAACCCACAACAGGTTACCAGCCTTAACCCAACCACAACAGGTTACCAGCCTTAACCTAACCACAACAGGTTACCAGCCTTTTAACCTAACCACAACAGGTTACCAGCCTTTTAACCTAACCACAACAGGTTACCAGCCTTTTAACCCAACCACAACAGGTTACCAGCCTTTTAACCCAAGCACAACAGGTTACCAGCCTTTTAACCCACAACAGGTTACCAGCCTTTTAACCCACAACAGGTTACCAGCCTTTTAACCCACAACAGGTTACCAGCCTTTTAACCCACAACAGGTTACCAGCCTTTTAACCCACAACAGGTTACCAGCCTTGACCCACAACAGGTTACCAGCCTTAACCCACAACAGGTTACCAGCCTTTTAACCCACAACAGGTTACCAGCCTTTTAACCCACAACAGGTTACCAGCCTTTTAACCCACAACAGGTTACCAGCCTTAACCCACACAGGTTACCAGCCTTTTAACCCACAACAGGTTACCAGCCTTGACCCACAACAGGTTACCAGCCTTAACCCACAACAGGTTACCAGCCTTTTAACCCACAACAGGTTACCAGCCTTTTAACCCACAACAGGTTACCAGCCTTTTAACCCACAACAGGTTACCAGCCTTTTAACCCACAACAGGTTACCAGCCTTAACCCACAACAGGTTACCAGCCTTTTAACCCACAACAGGTTACCAGCCTTAACCCACAACAGGTTACCAGCCTTAACCCACAACAGGTTACCAGCCTTTTAGCCCACAACAGGTTACCAGCCTTTTAACCCACAACAGGTTACCAGCCTTTTAACCCACAACAGATTACCAGCCTTAACCACATGAGCAGGAAGATGTTTCTGTTGAGGTGGATATCTTGGTCATTTTAAAACATTCAGTGAATGTACAGTGAAGAGGCCTCCAGCGTTACCCGAGGGAACAGGGTCCCGCCTCCAGCGTTACCCGAGGGAACAGGGTCCCGCCTCCAGCGTTACCCGAGGGAACAGGGTCCCGCCTCCAGCGTTACCCGAGGGAACAGGGTCCCGCCTCCAGCGTTACCCGAGGGAACAGGGTCCCGCCTCCAGCGTTACCCCGAGGGAACAGGGTCCCGCCTCCAGCGTTACCCGAGGGAACAGGGTCCCGCCTCCAGCGTTACCCGAGGGAACAGGGTCCCGCCTCCAGCGTTACCCGAGGGAACAGGGTCCCGCCTCCAGCGTTACCCGAGGGAACAGGGTCCCGCCTCCAGCGTTACCCGAGGGAACAGGGTCCCGCCTCCAGCGTTACCCGAGGGAACAGGGTCCCGCCTCCAGCGTTACCCGAGGGAACAGGGTCCCGCCTCCAGCGTTACCCGAGGGAACAGGGTCCCGCCTCCAGCGTTAACCCGAGGGAACAGGGTCCCGCCTCCAGCGTTACCCGAGGGAACAGGGTCCCGCCTCCAGCGTTACCCGAGGGAACAGGGTCCCGCCTCCAGCGTTTACCCGAGGGAACAGGGTCCCGCCTCCAGCGTTACCCGAGGGAACAGGGTCCCGCCTCCAGCGTTACCCGAGGGAACAGGGTCCCGCCTCCAACGTTACCCGAGGGAACAGGGTCCCGCCTCCAGCGTTACCCGAGGAACAGGGTCCCGTCTCCAGCGTTACCCGAGGGAACAGGGTCCCGCCTCCAGCGTTACCCGAGGGAACAGGGTCCCGCCTCCAGCGTTACCCGAGGGAACAGGGTCCCGCCTCCAGCGTTACCCGAGGGAACAGGGTCCCGCCTCCAGCGTTACCCGAGGGAACAGGGTCCCGCCTCCAGCGTTACCCGAGGGAACAGGGTCCCGTCTCCAGCGTTACCTGAGGGAACAGGGTCCCGCCTCCAGCGTTACCTGAGGGAACAGGGTCCCGCCTCCAGCGTTACCTGAGGGAATAGGGGCCGTTCCTCTCTCTTCTTCTTCATACAGTCAGCCATCAGCCTCCTCATGGCTTTAGGACAGTTGGAGCGCACCTTACTGAGGTCAGGAGACAGGTAGCCCCGACCCACCATGAAGATTATCTAGAGGAGAGAGGTAGAGGATCAGGGGTTAGGGCTAGGAGACCTTGCTCAGGTAGGACAGGACCCCAGACATCAGCTCATAGAGAACATTATAAATGTGTATATATATATATATATACGTATATATATATATATATATATAACAGTAGAGATATCTACCTGGTCTCTGTTATTGATGTTGGAGTAGGGCAAGGCCCCAGACATCAACTCATAGAGAACAATCCCGAAGGCGTAAACGTCAGACTGGAAGCTGTATGGGTTCTTATCCTGCAGACGGATCACTTCTGGGGCCTACAGACAGACAGGGAGCAGCAGAGTCACACAGTTTACCAGATACACAGCCACACTGGCAGGGTTGGGCTCAATTCCAGTCAGGTCAGGAAGTACACTGACAATTGCAATTCTCGTCCAGAAGGAACATTTGGAATTAGATTTTTTTTGGTTTACTTCCTGAATTGACTTGAACCCTGTGTCTCAAAAGTATTGTCCTTGCTCCTGCCATCGTCGCCTCCCTCTCAAACCGCACTGGAGAACAAGATCTGAGGTACCTCCCCCCCAGACCCTCTCCTCCAATGAGATTTGAGGTACCTCCCCCCCAGACCCTCTCCTCCAATGAGTTTTGAGATGGAGGCCAGAAGAAAGGAGGTAAGGAATTGAGGGAAGACCAATTGCGTCCGAGCTCATGTCACATTTAGATTTATTCACTGTGTTCCTAAAAACAACTGATATCTGATCCTTTCAGAGCAGCTCTGATAACGTCGATTATCATTCTAATAATGTAGAATAATGTGGTTAGAGCGTTGGGCCAGTAACCGGAAGGTTGCTGGATCGAATTCCCTGAGCTGACAAGGTAAAGAAATCTGTCATTCTGCCCCCGAGCAAGGCAGAAGGGTTTGTGGGTTAAATGCAGAAGACATTTCAGTTGAATACATTCAATTGGACAACTGACTAGGTATCCCCCTTTCCCTAGATTGAATTCTCTTGTTAGTTGTCTATTCAGGTTGTCCTCTTTATCCCTGCAGTATCACTCACCATCCACAGGATGGAGCCAGAGAGCTGTTCAAACTGGTGGGAGCCGCTCCAGCGTGACTTCACTGTGGCCAGGCCGAAGTCTCCTATCTTCACCGTCAGGTCCTCGTGTAAGAAGATGTCTGGGAGGAGAGGGGTTAAGGAAAAGAGAGAGAGGGGAGCTAGCTCCGTCTGGGGGGGAGAGGAGAGGGGAGCTAGCTCCGTCTGGGGGGAGAGGAGAGGGGAGCTAGCTCCGTCTGGGGGGGAGAGGAGAGGGGAGCTAGCTCCGTCTGGGGGGGAGAGGAGAGGGGAGCTAGCTCCGTCTGGGGGGGAGAGGAGAGGGGAGCTAGCTCCGTCTGGGGGGGAGAGGAGAGGGGAGCTAGCTCCGTCTGGGGGGGGGAGAGGAGAGGGGAGCTAGCTCCGTCTGGGGGGGGGAGGGAGAGGGGAGCTAGCTCCGTCTGGGGGGGGGAGGGAGAGGGAGCTAGCTCCGTCTGGGGGGGGAGGGAGAGGGGAGCTAGCTCCGTCTGGGGGGGGAGGGAGAGGGGAGCTAGCTCCGTCGGGGGGGGGGAGGGAGAGGGGAGCTAGCTCCGTCTGGGGGGGGGGGAGAGAGGAGGGAGCTAGCTCCGTCTGGGGGGAGAGGAGAGGGGAGCTAGCTCCGTCTGGGGGGGAGAGGAGAGGGGAGCTAGCTCCGTCTGGGGGGGGAGAGAGAGGGGAGCTAGCTCCGTCTGGGGGGGGAGGGAGAGGGGAGCTAGCTCCGTCTGGGGGGGAGAGAGAGGGGAGCTAGCTCCGTCTGGGGGGGAGAGAGAGGGGAGCTAGCTCCGTCTGGGGGGGAGAGAGAGGGGAGCTAGCTCCGTCTGGGGGGAGAGAGAGGGGAGCTAGCTCCGTCTGGGGGGGAGAGAGAGGGGAGCTAGCTCCGTCTGGGGGGGAGAGAGAGGGGAGCTAGCTCCGTCTGGGGGGGGAGAGAGAGGGGAGCTAGCTCCGTCTGGGGGGGGAGAGAGAGGGGAGCTAGCTCCGTCTGGGGGGGAGAGAGAGGGGAGCTAGCTCCGTCTGGGGGGGAGAGAGAGGGGAGCTAACTCCGTCGGGGGGGAGAGAGAGGGGAGCTAGCTCCGTCTGGGGGGGAGAGAGAGGGGAGCTAGCTCCGTCTGGGGGGGAGAGAGAGGGGAGCTAGCTCCGTCGGGGGGGAGAGAGAGGGGAGCTAGCTCCGTCTGGGGGGGAGAGAGAGGGGAGCTAGCTCCGTCTGGGGGGGAGGGAGAGGGGAGCTAGCTCCGTCTGGGGGGGAGGGAGAGGGGAGCTAGCTCCGTCTGGGGGGGGAGGGAGAGGGGAGCTAGCTCCGTCTGGGGGGGAGAGAGAGGGAGCTAGCTCCGTCTGGGGGGGAGAGAGGGGAGCTAGCTCCGTCTGGGGGGGAGAGAGGGGAGCTAGCTCCGTCTGGGGGGGAGGGAGAGGGGAGCTAGCTCCGTCTGGGGGGGGAGGGAGAGGGGAGCTAGCTCCGTCTGGGGGGGAGGGAGAGGGGAGCTAGCTCCGTCTGGGGGGAGAGAGAGGGGAGCTAGCTCCGTCTGGGGGGAGAGGAGAGGGGAGCTAGCTCCGTCTGGGGGGGAGAGGAGAGGGGAGCTAGCTCCGTCTGGGGGGGAGAGGAGAGGGGAGCTAGCTCCGTCTGGGGGGGGAGAGAGAGGGGAGCTAGCTCCGTCTGGGGGGGAGAGAGAGGGGAGCTAGCTCCGTCTGGGGGGGAGAGAGAGGGGAGCTAGCTCCGTCTGGGGGGGAGAGAGAGGGGAGCTAGCTCCGTCTGGGGGGGAGAGAGAGGGGAGCTAGCTCCGTCTGGGGGGGAGGGAGAGGGGAGCTAGCTCCGTCTGGGGGGGAGAGAGAGGGGAGCTAGCTCCGTCTGGGGGGGAGAGAGAGGGGAGCTAGCTCAGTCTGGGGGGGAGAGAGAGGGGAGCTAGCTCCGTCGGGGGGGAGAGAGAGGGGAGCTAGCTCCGTCTGGGGGGGAGAGAGAGGGGAGCTAGCTCCGTCTGGGGGGGAGAGAGAGGGGAGCTAGCTCCGTCTGGGGGGGAGGGAGAGGGGAGCTAGCTCCGTCTGGGGGGGAGAGAGACGGGAGCTCCGTCTGGGTGGAGAGAGAGGGGAGCTAGCTCCGTCTGGGGGGGGAGGGAGAGGGGAGCTAGCTCCGTCTGGGGGGGAGAGAGACGGGAGCTCCGTCTGGGTGGAGAGAGAGGGGAGCTAGCTCCGTCTGGGGGGGAGGGAGAGGGGAGCTAGCTCCGTCTGGGGGGAGAGAGAGGGGAGCTAGCTCCGTCTGGGGGGGAGAGAGAGGGGAGCTAGCTCCGTCTGGGGGGGAGAGAGAGGGGAGCTAGCTCCGTCTGGGGGGGAGAGAGAGGGGAGCTAGCTCCGTCTGGGGGGGAGGGAGAGGGGAGCTAGCTCCGTCTGGGGGGGAGAGAGACGGGAGCTCCGTCTGGGTGGAGAGAGAGGGGAGCTAGCTCCGTCTGGGGGGGAGGGAGAGGGGAGCTAGCTCCGTCTGGGGGGGAGAGAGACGGGAGCTCCGTCTGGGTGGAGAGAGAGGGGAGCTAGCTCCGTCTGGGGGGGAGGGAGAGGGGAGCTAGCTCCGTCTGGGGGGAGAGAGAGGGGAGCTAGCTCCGTCTGGGGGGGAGGGAGAGGGGAGCTAGCTCTGTCTGGGGGGAGAGAGAACCATGGATGTATCGGCTGGTGGCTGTCCTTGCCAATTCATCAACTAACACCCTTGCCCTTCTTGCACCAACACTTGTCTTTGTCTCACCTAAAGATAGCTGCACTAACAGGAAGTCCCTCTGGATAACAGCGTCCTGCTAAATGACTCTACAACGTAAAAACAGATCTAAACACAGGACTATATCCTATCAACGACTTGTGATCAGGTGACACAGCAGAGAGAGGTGATTATGACGGCCTCCCTTATAGGTGGGTCAAAGGTCAAACAAGACTGTGAAAGGTGCTTGTTGGAACAGGTGAAAGGTCAGGGGTCAGAGAGGATACTGTTGCTCTTCAGGTCTCTGTGGATGATGGATTTGGCGTGCAGATAACTAGGAAGGAAAAACCACAACAATCCCAGGATAGTTAGTACCGTAAATTCCGGACTATAAGCCCCAACTTTTTTCCCCAGGCTTTGAACCTCGCGGCTTAAACAATGACACGGCTAATATATGGATTTTTCCAGCTTTCTTTTTTTTTTATAAATTTTTTAAAAATTCTTTGACGTGCTCAGTTTTTTGGCGGCATGAAGCTGCCATTACACCAATGAAATTGCCGAACGGGTTAAGGTCAAACAACTTTTTTGTTTACTGTTTAGATTAAATCGAGCGCTCTCAAACTTCCCATCATTCTGATTACGGTAGTCATTTTGTCACCCTCATCATGGCAAAGACACGGAGAAATGCATATGATGCAGCTTTCAAGTTGAAGGCGATTGATCTGGCTGTTGGAAAAGGAAATAGAGCTTCTGCACGGGAGCTTGGTCTTAATGAGTCGATGATAAGACGTTGGAAACAGCAGCGTGAGGAATTGACTCAGTGTAAAAAGACAACTAAAGCTTACTGCAAATGTTTTATTTTTTTGTTACAAGCCGTGTTTCGTTAAAGCCTATTTATTTTTGTTACAAGCCGTGTTTCGTTAAAGCCTGTGTAAAGTTCATTTGTTTCAATGTACCGGTAGGCACCTGAGGCTTATAGACATGTGCGGCTTATTTATGTTCAAAATAATATAGATTTTTTTAATTCAGTGGGTGCGGCTTATATTCAGGTGCGCTTAATAGTCCGGAAATTACGGTAATCAATAAACAGTAGACATGTTTACAGTCCCAGGTTAGTTAGTAATCAAACACTGGTACACCAGTCTGTCCATGTTAAGACTGTCCTAACCTCCACTGTAACAGTCAGTCCATGTTAAGACTCTCCTAACCTCCACTGTACCAGTCTGTCCATGTTAAGACTCTCCTAACCTCCACTGTCCCAGTCTGTCCATGTTAAGACTCTCCTAACCTCCACTGTCCCAGTCTGTCCATGTTAAGACTCTCCTAACCTCCACTGTACCAGTCAGTCCATGTTAAGACTCTCCTAACCTCCACTGTACCAGTCAGTCCATGTTAAGACTCTCCTAACCTCCACTGTACCAGTCAGTCCATGTTAAGACTCTCCTAACCTCCACTGTAACAGTCTGTCCATGTTAAGACTCTCCTAACCTCCACTGTACCAGTCTGTCCATGTTAAGACTCTCCTAACCTCCACTGTACCAGTCTGTCCATGTTAAGACCCTCCTAACCTCCACTGTACCAGTCTGTCCATGTTAAGACTCTCCTAACCTCCACTGTACCAGTCAGTCCATGTTAAGACTCTCCTAACCTCCACTGTACCAGTCAGTCCATGTTAAGACTCTCCTAACCTCCACTGTACCAGTCAGTCCATGTTAAGACCCTCCTAACCTCCACTGTACCATGCAGTCCATGTTAAGACTCTCCTAACCTCCACTGTACCAGTCAGTCCATGTTAAGACTCTCCTAACCTCCACTGTGCCAGTCAGTCCATGTTAAGACTCTCCTAACCTCCACTGTACCAGTCTGTCCATGTTAAGACTAACCACTGTACCAGTCAGTCCATGTTAAGACCCTCCTAACCTCCACTGTACCAGTCAGTCCATGTTAAGACTCTCCTAACCTCCACTGTACCAGTCTGTCCATGTTAAGACTAACCTCCACTGTACCAGTCAGTCCATGTTAAGACTCTCCTAACCTCCACTGTACCAGTCAGTCCATGTTAAGACCCTCCTAACCTCCACTGTAGCAGAGTTGTGAGTTCTGCAGGTACCTACCGTAGTTCAGAGGCTGACTCATTTAAATGCAGCTCTATCTGCTGTGTTGTGTCGGCCAGAGACTGAGCACATCAATGCCTTATGAGACAGACAATGGAAACCAGGAGAGTCAGCGTAGGGGGACGAGAGCGTGAACCAGGAGAGTCAGCGTAGGGGGACGAGAGCGTGAACCAGGAGAGTCAGCGTAGGGGGACGAGCGCGTGAACCAGGAGAGTCAGCGTAGGGGACGAGCGCGTGAACCAGGAGAGTCAGCGTAGGGAACGAGAGCGTGAACCAGGAGAGTCAGCGTAGGGGACGAGCGCGTGAACCAGGAGAGTCAGCGTAGGGGACGAGCGCGTGAACCAGGAGAGTCAGCGTAGGGACGAGAGCGTGAACCAGGAGAGTCAGCGTAGGGGGACGAGCGCGTGAACCAGGAGAGTCAGCGTAGGGGACGAGAGCGTGAACCAGGAGAGTCAGCGTAGGGGACGAGAGCGTGAACCAGGAGAGTCAGCGTAGGGGACGAGCGCGTGAACCAGGAGAGTCAGCGTAGGGGACGAGCGCGTGAACCAGGAGAGTCAGCGTAGGGGCCGAGCGCGTGAAACCAGGAGAGTCAGCGTAGGGGGACGAGCGCGTGAACCAGGAGAGTCAGCGTAGGGGACGAGCGCGTGAACCAGGAGAGTCAGCGTAGGGGACGAGAGCGTGAACCAGGAGAGTCAGCGTAGGGGGACGAGCGCGTGAACCAGGAGAGTCAGCGTAGGGGGACGAGCGCGTGACCCAGGAGAGTCAGCGTAGGGGACGAGCGCGTGAACCAGGAGAGTCAGCGTAGGGGACGAGAGCGTGAACCAGGAGAGTCAGCGTAGGGGACGAGCGCGTGAATCAGGAGAGTCAGCGTAGGGGACGAGCGCGTGAACCAGGAGAGTCAGCGTAGGGGACGAGAGCGTGAACCAGGAGAGTCAGCGTAGGGGGACGAGCGCGTGAACCAGGAGAGTCAGCGTAGGGGACGAGCGCGTGAACCAGGAGAGTCAGCGTAGGGGACGAGAGCGTGAACCAGGAGAGTCAGCGTAGGGGGACGAGAGCGTGAACCAGGAGAGTCAGCGTAGGGGGACGAGAGCGTGAACCAGGAGAGTCAGCGTAGGGGACGAGCGCGTGAACCAGGAGAGTCAGCGTAGGGGACGAGCGCGTGACCCAGGAGAGTCAGCGTAGGGGACGAGAGCGTAAACCAGGAGAGTCAGCGTAGGGGGACGAGCGCGTGAACCAGGAGAGTCAGCGTAGGGGACGAGAGCGTGAACCAGGAGAGTCAGCGTAGGGGACGAGCGCGTGAACCAGGAGAGTCAGCGTAGGGGGACGAGAGCGTGAACCAGGAGAGTCAGCGTAGGGGGACGAGAGCGTGAACCAGGAGAGTCAGCGTAGGGGACGAGAGCGTGAACCAGGAGAGTCAGCGTAGGGGATCAGTGTGTGAACCAGGGGATGCATCCCAAATAGCAGCCTTTTCCCCATGTCTGGGACTAGTTCTGAGAACAGGGTGCTAGTCGGGGTACATCCCGTGTGTTGTGGATTAACTCACTCCATGCCCTGTGCCGTCTGCCGGGCGATGTCTATGAGCTTGATCATCTCAAACTTGGTCTCTATGATGTGTAGGTGGTGGTAGAGGGAGGAGCCCTCACACCACTGGGTCACGATGGCCAGCTGAGGCTTGGTGGTGTAACCCATGAACAGCAGGATGTTGACGTGACGCGTCTTCCTGTTAGGGAACAGGGGGAGGACATCAAAACCACTGAGAAGGAGCTTTCAGCTATCCATCCGGCATGTTATTTCATGGCAAAAACAGAAGCCCCGTTATTTCATGACAAAACAGAAGCCCTGTTTACACATGACAAAACAGAAGCCCTGTTTACACATGACAAAACAGAAGCCCTGTTTACACATGACAAAACAGAAGCCCTGTTTACACATGACAATACAGAAGCCCCGTTGACACTATACTTGTATATCCCAACACACCTAAGACCTGGAAGGTGGCAGTTAATTACCTGAACATCTGCAGTAAAACTAGTATTCTACCACTGTGTATATGCCAAGCTTTTTTTTTTTTTATATACATGACTTAACCGTTAAGGCGTCTTACCGGAGGACTCCCACTTCGTTCTTAAAGGCCTGTAGTTGCTGTGGGGTGGGAGCTGTAACGTTCAGCATCTTCACCGCCACGTCGCCGTGCCACTTGCCCTTGAAGACGGTTCCAAAGGATCCAGATCCTATCCTCTGACCCAGGGTGATCTGACCTTCTGGGATCTCCCAGTCGTCACTAGAGTCCCGTCTGCCCAGGGTTTTCTACGACACACACACACACACAGAGACGGTTTACTTCCTGCTTTACAACAGAGCCGGTGCACGGTTGAAGGGCTCTGTGCATTTCACCACACTAATGTGTGTTTTACTAGGTCTTTCTCCATCTGAATACATGGGCATTTATAGCCATCTTGCCAACTCCTATAGTCATTGTTTGGCACCTCCATCTTATTTTAAAGTTATTGATCCTGCTTTGTGATACACCAATCAGCTCTAAGAAGGTCTGTGTTATACACCAATCAGCTCTAAGAAGGTCTGTGTTATACACCAATCAGCTCTAAGAAGGTCTGTGTTATACACCAATCAGCTCTAAGAAGGTCTGTGTTACTTCTACACCAATCAGCTCTAAGAAGGTCTGTGTTACTTCTACACCAATCAGCTCTAAGAAGGTCTGTGTTACTTATACACCAGTCAGCTCTAAGAAGGTCTGTGTTACTGATACACCAGTCAGCTCTAAGAAGGTCTGTGTTACTGATACACCAGTCAGCTCTAAGAAGGTCTGTGTTACTGATACACCAGTCAGCTCTAAGAAGGTCTGTGTTACTTATACACCAGTCAGCTCTAAGAAGGTCTGTGTTACTTCTACACCAATCAGCTCTAAGAAGGTCTGTGTTACTTCTACACCAATCAGCTCTAAGAAGGTCTGTGTTACTTCTACACCAATCAGCTCTAAGAAGGTCTGTGTTACTTATACACCAATCAGCTCTAAGAAGGTCTGTGTTACTTATACACCAGTCAGCTCTAAGAAGGTCTGTGTTACTGATACACCAGTCAGCTCTAAGAAGGTCTGTGTTACTTATACACCAATGAGCTCTAAGAAGGTCTGTGTTACTTATACACCAATGAGCTCTAAGAAGGTCTGTGTTACTTATACACCAATCAGCTCTAAGAAGGTCTGTGTTACTGATACACCAGTCAGCTCTAAGAAGGTCTGTGTTACTGATACACCAATCAGCTCTAAGAAGGTCTGTGTTACTTATACACCAGTCAGCTCTAAGAAGGTCTGTGTTACTTATACACCAATCAGCTCTAAGAAGGTCTGTGTTATACACCAATCAGCTCTAAGAAGGTCTGTGTTATACACCAATCAGCTCTAAGAAGGTCTGTGTGATACACCAATCAGCTCTAAGAAGGTCTGTGTGATACACCAGTCAGCTCTAAGAAGGTCTGTGTGATACACCAGTCAGCTCTGAGAAGGTCTGTGTTATACACCAATCAGCTCTAAGAAGGTCTGTGTTATACACCAATCAGCTCTAAGAAGGTCTGTGTTATACACCAATCAGCTCTAAGAAGGTCTGTGTTATACACCAATCAGCTCTAAGAAGGTCTGTGTTATACACCAATCAGCTCTAAGAAGGTCTGTGTTTATACACCAATCAGCTCTAAGAAGGTTCTGTGTTATACACCAATCAGCTCTAAGAAGGTCTGTGTTATACACCACTCAGCTCTAAGAAGGTCTGTGTTATACACCAATCAGCTCTAAGGTCTGTGTTATACACCCACTCAGCTCTAAGAAGGTCTGTGTTATACACCAATCAGCTCTAAGAAGGTCTGTGTTATACATCAATCAGCTCTAAGAAGGTCTGTGTTATACACCAATCAGCTCTAAGAAGGTCTGTGTTATACACCAATCAGCTCTAAGAAGGTCTGTGTTATACACCAATCAGCCTCTAAGAAGGTCTGTGTTATACACCAATTCAGCTCTAAGAAGGTCTGTGTTATACACCAATCAGCTCTAAGAAGGTCTGTGTTATACACCAATCAGCTCTAAGAAGGTCTGTGTTATACACCAATCAGCTCTAAGAAGGTCTGTGTTATACACCAATCAGCTCTAAGAAGGTCTGTGTTATACACCAATCAGCTCTAAGAAGGTCTGTGTTATACACCAATCAGCTCTAAGAAGGTCTGTGTTATACACCAATCAGCTCTAAGAAGGTCTGTGTTATACACCAATCAGCTCTAAGGTCTGTGTTATACACCAATCAGCTCTAAGGTCTGTGTTATACACCAATCAGCTCTAAGGTCTGTGTTATACACCAATCAGCTCTAAGAAGGTCTGTGTTATACACCAATCAGCTCTAAGAAGGTCTGTGTTATACACCAATCAGCTCTAAGGTCTGTGTTATACACCAATCAGCTCTAAGGTCTGTGTTATACACCAATCAGCTCTAAGAAGGTCTGTGTTATACACCAATCAGCTCTAAGAAGGTCTGTGTTATACACCAATCAGCTCTAAGAAGGTCTGTGTTATACACCAATCAGCTCTAAGAAGGTCTGTGTTATACACCAATCAGCTCTAAGAAGGTCTGTGTTATACACCAATCAGCTCTAAGAAGGTCTGTGTTTATACACCAATCAGCTCTAAGAAGGTCTGTGTTATACACCAATCAGCTCTAAGAAGGTCTGTGTTATACACCAATCAGCTCTAAGAAGGTCTGTGTTATACACCAATCAGCTCTAAGAAGGTCTGTGTTATACACCAATCAGCTCTAAGAAGGTCTGTGTTATACACCAATCAGCTCTAAGAAGGTCTGTGTTATACACCAATCAGCTCTAAGAAGGTCTGTGTTATACACCAATCAGCTCTAAGAAGGTCTGTGTTATACACCAATCAGCTCTAAGAAGGTCTGTGTTATACACCAATCAGCTCTAAGAAGGTCTGTGTTATACACCAATCAGCTCTAAGGTCTGTGTTATACACCAATCAGCTCTAAGAAGGTCTGTGTTATACACCAATCAGCTCTAAGGTCTGTGTTATACACCAATCAGCTCTAAGGTCTGTGTTATACACCAATCAGCTCTAAGGTCTGTGTTATACACCAATCAGCTCTAAGGTCTGTGTTATACACCAATCAGCTCTAAGGTCTGTGTTATACACCAATCAGCTCTAAGGTCTGTGTTATACACCAATCAGCTCTAAGAAGGTCTGTGTTATACACCAATCAGCTCTATGTTTGGTAGCGGTCGCGTCTCACCATCTTATTGCGGTCGTCAGACGAGGACGATGACTTCCTCTCTCTCTGTGGACACGGAGACTTCTGAGGAGCCTTCACATTGGTCAATGAGCCAGGCAGCGAGGCCGGAGGCGTGGCCGACAGCCCTGCAGTCGACCCTGATTGGAAGCAGGAGAGGGAGGGAGGGGGTTAGGGAGGGAGGGGAGGGTGGAGGAGGAAAACAAAACAAGATGAGGATGAGAAGAAACGGAGGGCGAACAGAAGGAGGAGGAAGAGGAGGAAGAGGAGGAAGAGGAGGAAGAGGAGGAAGAGGAGGAAGAAGACAGGGATTGAGTGACAAGAGAAGGGATATGTCCAGTCCCAAACTGACCCCTAGACCCTATGCCCTAGGATCGACCCCTAGACCGTATGAATTGGGTCTAGGTGTCGATCATGGGGTCGATCATAGGGTCTAGGGGTCGATCATAGGGTCTAGGGGTCGATCATAGGGTCTAGGGGTCGACCATAGGGTCTAGGGGTCGACCATAGGGTCTAGGGGTCAACCATAGGGTCTAGGGGACAACCATAGGGTCTAGGGGACAACCATAGGGTCTAGGGGTCGACCATAGGGTCTAGGGGTCGACCATAGGGTCTAGGGGTCGACCATAGGGTCTAGGGGTCGACCATAGGGTCTAGGGGTCAACCATAGGGCAGGGTTCCCCAATGGGCGGCCTGTGAGCGATTTTATTTGGCCCCCAAAATGTTCAGATCAAAAATATTGAATATATTTTATTAATAATGTTTCAATTAAATTAGAGAAGAGACTGTAAAATCATCAGAAAATTAGTGTAAACAAATTGGAGCCACTGCTGAATGTAAATTGGGGATCCTTGGCGTAGGGCTAGGGGTCAGTTTGGGATTGGACCATAGAGGGCGTAGGGTCTAGGGGTCAGTTTGGGATTGGGCCATAGAGGGCGTAGGGTCTAAGGGTCAGTTTGGGATTGGGCCATAGAGGGCGTAGGGTCGAGGGGTGAGTTTGGGATTGGGCCATAGAGGGCGTAGGGTCTAGGGGTCAGTTTGGGATTGGGCCATAGAGGGCGTAGGGTCTAGGGGTCAGTTTGGGATTGGGCCATAGAGGGCGTAGGGGTCAGTTTGGGATTAGGCCATAGAGGGCGTAGGGGTCAGTTTGGGATTAGGCCATAGAGGGCGTAGGGGTCAGTTTGGGATTGGGCCATAGAGGGCGTAGGGGTCAGTTTGGGATTGGGCCATAGAGGGCATAGGGGTCAGTTTGGGATTGGGCCATAGAGTGGGTTTCAGAGAACAGGAGGGTTGAGGGGAGTCAGTGTTGTGTCCTGGGGGTGTTGGAGGTGGGGGGGGGGTGTGGGAGGTGGGAGGTGGTACTGATGTTAACAGAACTGATGACTTCTACTCTTGTGGCTAGAGCACAGCACTCTTCTCCTAACCTGTCAAATTCTCCCCAACGGGCCACGTCAAATTCTCCCCAACGGGCCACGTCAAATTCTCCCCAACGGGCCACGTCAAATTCTCCCCAACGGGCCACGTCAAATTCTCCCCAACGGGCCACGTCAAATTCTCCAACGGGCCACGTCAAATTCTCCAACGGGCCACGTCAAATTCTCCCCAACGGGCCACGTCAAATTCTCCCCAACGGGCCACGTCAAATTCTGCCCAACGGGCCACATCAAATTCTGCCCAACGGGCCACGTCAAATTCTGCCCAACGGGCCACGTCAAATTCTGCCCAACGGGCCACGTCAAATTCTCCATCTAGCCACAACCGTAGAAGCCATCAGTTCAGAGGAAACCATCAGTGTCACCAGTGTGTGAAGGAGAGGGTGTTGCTGGGATAGGGTGGTGTGGTGCCTGGTGCAGTAGGGAACTCTGGGTAATGTAGTACTTTAACTGCATCCTCTACTTTATAACCAATACGTCTCAATGAGGCTTCCAACATGACATTAAAAAGACAAAAACATACTCACACTGGAAGGTAGGGAATACACTACACCGTCAACTACAGTCAGCCAATGACTACATTACACCGTCAACTACAGTCAGCCAATACATTACACCGTCAACTACAGTCAGCCAATACATTACACCGTCAACTACAGTCAGCCAATGACTACACTACACCGTCAACTACAGTCAGCCAATACATTACACCGTCAACTAGTCAGCCAATGACTACACTACACCGTCAACTACAGTCAGCCAATACATTACACCGTCAACTACAGTCAGCCAATACATTACACCGTCAACTAGTCAGCCAATGACTACACTACACCGTCAACTACAGTCAGCCAATGACTACACTACACCGTCAACTACAGCCAGCCAATGACTACACTACACCGTCAACTACAGCCAGCCAATGACTACACTACACCGTCAACTACAGCCAGCCAATGACTACACTACACCGTCAACTACAGCCAGCCAATGACTACACTACACCGTCAACTACAGCCAGCCAATGACTACACTACACCGTCAACTACAGTCAGCCAATACATTACACCGTCAACTACAGTCAGCCAATGAATACATTACACCGTCAACTACAGTCAGCCAATGACTACACTACACCATCAACTACAGTCAGCCAATACACTACACCGTCAACTACAGTCAGCCAATACACTACACCGTCAACTACAGTCAGCCAATACATTACACCGTCAACTACAGTCAGCCAATACATTCCACTGTCAAGTGGTATGTCAGTTCTGAGGACGTTTCTAAAAATGTTCTATACATCTATACTGTACTTTCCTATTCCCTGATCAGAGCCTGGATCCAAAGGATCTCAGAGTAGGATCTGTTTTCCCTTCTAGATCATAACGAATGAGACTATATGGACAGATCCTAGATCCACAGTCCTACTCAGAGATGCTTTGTGGACACAGGCCCTGAACAGAAAAACGCTCCCATATGAGAGTTTTGGAAGCAGGGGGGGGACGGGGGGACGGGACGGTGGGTAGTGACAGTGTGAAGGATCATGGTAGTGAGAAAAAAACGTAAGGAAAGAGAGTGAAGAGTGAAACACAGATGGACAGTGGGAGGGGCAAAACACAGGTGACACACACACACACACACACCACAATACACACACACCACAATACACACACAGAGGCACACCACAGAAGCCTAGCTACCTCGGTACACAGGCTCGGACTCAAAATCAAAGACTATGTCATTGGGGTAGGAGTATAGGAGGGGGCTTGAGGTCCGTGTTCGGTGCTTCCTCAAGCAGCGGGCGGGTGGGTGGGTCTGCAAGGGGGGGGCTGCAAGGGGGGGAAGAGAGAGACACAGCAGGATCACTGGCCCTGAAGACCAGCTACTGGGCCCACCTGACCCTACTTCTCTTTTGTACCTACTGTAGGCCCGATCCAAAATGGACGCCTAGTCACTGTACTGTGCTCTACTTTTGGCCAGAGACCAATGAGTGCCAATGAGGAGAATGCATGAATCTGGCTCCATGGACCAGTAGAAAGTTGGAGATTTTTTCCCACACATTATCACTGGCCAAAAGTAGTGCACTAGATAGGGAATAGGGTACAATTTGAGACTGGCCCCATAGTAAGTAGTCTACACTCTTTCAGAGGGAGCATGGACGGGCAGTGGAAATCAGAGAATGTTAGGGGAATAAAAAAAGGGTAGATGGCTCTCTTAATAAAGGGGAAGTCTCCTTAAAGGGACAGAGCCATTGTTTTACAGTCTAAGGACAAATATTCTGAATATGCATCAACAAGACTTGTAGAAATAGAATTCTGACTGGACAAAATGAGCTTCAAGGGCCTTGTAAAACAAGAGAGAAAGAGAACACAGATGCAGGATGTGGGGGACGGGGACGGGGACTTGTTGATTGAATTACTGATGATGATAACTTCCTTACCTCCTTCTGACCTCTGTAAACCTTGGTCTCGAATCAAGTCCTGAAAGAGAGAGAGAGGAAATAACAGAGAATCACAATACTGTGAAGACAGCTGGGCATCTAGATTCCAGACAAACGCTACAGGCTGGGTTATATCTTGGTAACTGGTATAACAGTGGAACTGACAGCGTTTTAACTACTTTTCAGATATGAAAAAGAGACAAATCATATTAGTCAAAAAAATATCAAAAATTCCCAGTTTATGCTTACAAAACCAACTTTATAAAAAAAAAAAGAGGTTTTAAAAACAGGTTATATTTGACTCAAAATGTTATGACGTACACTAAAGGCATTGATGGCAGAACAGATGGATGTAGTTCAATGCATGATTTATATAATAAACCAATAGATTTCTTGGTGGTCCAAAAAAATATTGCTATCATGTTGTAAATCACAGTGGACCTGGTACCATTTGGAATGCACTGTTTCTGTTTCAACGGCTCAATATTTTGGACCAAAAAAAAGGGAGGAATGTAACTAAGGCTGGGAATGATAATATAATCAAACTAGCAAGGCCTAATGATCACAAGTCAGCAATAACGTGGCTAATAGGCCTAGCGTATCTATTTATGTAGCAAGCTAAAAACACGGAGCCTAACATTAGCTAGCGAGCTAGCTGCTAGGAGGATGTCGTGTCATTGGAGAAGTGGGTGAGTGACTGACTTTTCACGCCATCTTGTTTTTTTTTCGGTGGCTACACACAGCTAGAGATGCAGGTGTCATTGGGTAAAAGCTAGCAAGAACTAGAACGGCTTAAACAGTTAGCATATCTCTCGCATTCATAAATTCAGAGCGAAGAATAACTGAATATGACCGGGGTCAGTAAACGTAGGCAAAGTAATAGTTAGTCAAGAGCGCTCCAGATAGCATGTAAACGGCTCCGCTAGAGCGCTCTAGATAGCGTGTAAACGGCTCCGCTAGAGCGCTCTAGATAGCACGTAAACGGCTCCGCTAGAGCGCTCTAGATAGCATGTAAACGGCTCCGCTAGAGCGCTCTAGATAGCATGTAAACGGCTCCGCTAGAGCGCTCTAGATAGCATGTAAACGGCTCCGCTAGAGCGCTCTAGATAGCATGTAAACGGCTCCGCTAGAGCGCTCTAGATAGCATGTAAACGGCTCCGCTAGAGCGCTCTAGATAGCATGTAAACGGCTCCGCTAGAGCGCTCTAGATAGCATGTAAACGGCTCCGCTAGAGCGCCCTAGATAACATGTAAACGGCTCTGCTAGAGCGCTCTAGATAACATGTAAACGGCTCTGCTAGAGCGCTCTAGATAGCATGTAAACGGCTCTGCTAGAGCGCTCTAGATAGCATGTAAACAGCTCTGCTAGAGCGCTCTAGATAGCATGTAAACAGCTCTGCTGGAGCGCTCTAGATAACATGTAAACAGCTCTGCTAGAGCGCTCTAGATAACATGTAAACGGCTCTGCTAGAACGCTATAGATAGCATGTTAACGGCTCTGCTGGAGCGCTTTAGATAGCATGTAAACGGCTCTGCTGGAGCGCTTTAGATAGCATGTAAACAGCTCTGCTAGAGCGCTCTAGATAGCATGTAAACAGCTCTGCTAGAGCGCTCTAGATAGCATGTAAACAGCTCTGCTAGAGCGCTCTAGATAACATGTAAACAGCTCCGCTACAGCGCCCTAGATAACATGTAACGGCTCTGCTAGAGCGCTCTAGATAGCATGTAAACGGCTCTGCTAGAGCGCTCCAGATAGCGTGTAAACGGCTCTGCTAGAGCGCTCTAGATAGCATGTAAACAGCTCTGCTAGAGCGCTCTAGATAACATGTAAACAGCTCTGCTAGAGCGCTCTAGATAGCATGTAAACAGCTCTGCTAGGGGGAGTCAGGTTGTCAGAGTAAGGTGTTACTAATGTGTGTCTGGAAGTAGCTAGCTAGCAAGGTAGCCAACATTTGACAGTTGGCTTGTGTGCTTGGCTGGGACCAGCATGCATTGTTGGCAGGCAAACTGCAGAAAGACGAGGAGGCTACAATTCCTCCATCGTTTACCAGTGCAATTTTGACAGCCAAATTAGGTGAAAAAGTTTCAGAGGGTTTATTTAATGTCACCTTGGTAGATGTCAGCGCATCTTTCTCTGGCTAGCATTAGCTGTTGATGATGTGTATAACTGAAGGAGAGAGACACTGCCTTTTCATGGTTGTTTGATCAACAGGACTGTAAAGTTCCCAAATGTAAGAAATATTTGCAGAAATCCATTCAAGTGAATTTTGTGGCTTTTGGTGAATGTGTTCTATTGCTCTAAAGTCACTCTGTTGCTACTTCCTGTTAACACACAGTCCAGTTCATAGTGAATGATGACAGGTCCTACTGCCTGTAAACACACAGTCCAGTTCATAGTGAATGATGGCAGGTCCTACTGCCTGTAAACACAGTCCAGTTCATAGTGAATGATGACAGGTCCTACTGTAAACACACAGTCCAGTTCATAGTGAATGATGACAGGACCTACTTCCTGTAAACACAGTCCAGTTCATAGTGAATGATGACAGGTCCTACTGTCTGTAAACACAGTCCAGTTCATAGTGAATGATGACAGGTCCTACTTCCTGTCAACACACAGTCCAGTTCATAGTGAATGATGCCAGGCCCTACTGCCTGTAAACACACAGTCCAGTTCATAGTGAATGATGACAGGTCCTACTGTAAACACACAGTCCAGTTCATAGTGAATGATGACAGGTCCTACTGCCTGTAAACACACAGTCTAGTTCATAGTGAATGATGACAGGCCCTACTGTAAACACACAGTCTAGTTCATAGTGAATGATGACAGGACCTACTGTAAACACACAGTCTAGTTCATAGTGAATGATGACAGGACCTACTGTCAACACACAGTCTAGTTCATAGTGAATGATGACAGGCCCTACTGTAAACACACAGTCTAGTTCATAGTGAATGATGACAGGCCCTACTGTAAACACACAGTCCAGTTACATTTACACTACAGACACCCTGGTTCGATTCCAGGCTGTATCACAACCGTCCGTGATTGGGAGTCCCATAGGGGCGGCGCACAATCGGCCCAGCCTCGTCCAGGTTTAGCCGGTGGTAGGCCGTCATTGTAAATAAGAACTTGTTCTCAACTGACTTGCCTAGTTCAAATAAAAGGTTAAATAAATACAAGTATGATTACTATGTGGTATTTGGCCAAGAACTACAGTACACGACTTGACCCAGATGAGCACCCCCTTTAACTAGTGCTGGCACATACACTTTGTACATTAGCAGTACTACTTGTCTCCAGCAGGGGGAAGTGTCTGAGCTCTCAGACACACAGACATAAGGAGATGTTGGACTCACGTCTATGTTGACGGGTTCGATGGTGTTGATGTGGACGTTGGGAGCGGAGGACGAGCGGTCTCTCTGTCCAAACTGGTTCCTGTGGTCCTCTTCTCCGGGCCTGAAATTCTGGGGGATAGGGATGGACTTGGACGGGGACACGCTGGTGTGGCACAGGGACCTGGGGGTCAGAGAGACAGAGGTCAGAGGTCAGCGGTCAGGGAGGATAGGGGTTGAAACTCTGGGGGGGGGGGGTGGAGATGGACAGGGACCTGGGGGTCAGAGAGAGAGAGGTCAGGGAGGATGGGGGTTGAAACTCTGGTGGGGGGGTGGAGATGGACAGGGACCTGGGGGTCAGAGAGAGAGGTCAGGGAGGATGGGGGTTGAAACTCTGGGGGGATGGAGATGGACAGGGACCTGGGGGTCAGAGAGAGAGAGGTCAGGGAGGATGGGGGTTGAAACTCTGGTGGGGGGGTGGAGATGGACAGGGACCTGGGAGTCAGAGAGAGAGGTCAGGGAGGATGGGGGTTGAAACTCTGGGGGGGATGGAGATGGACAGGGACCTGGGGGTCAGAGAGAGAGGTCAGGGAGGATGGGGGTTGAAACTCTGGGGGGGTGGAGATGGAGATGGACAGGGACCTGGGGGTCAGAGAGAGAGAGGTCAGGGAGGATGGGGTTGAAACTCTGGGGAGATGGACTTGGACAGGGACCTGGGGTTCAGAGAGAGGTTAAGAGGGGAGGAACAGGGTGGGTCATCTCACTGGGGACATATGGCACAGCATTAGCAGAGATTCCAGTCTACATTGAATCTAGCGAGGAGACACAAGACGATCAAGTCTGTCTGTTTCAGTAGTCTTAAAAAATGGCTTCCTCTCCTCGTCTTCTTTTCCTTCAACTGTGCTGAGGTGAGAATGGGATCAGGACAGCTGTGAGACTCACCCGGTGGAGTCGGACGGAGGCAGTGAAGGGTAGACCTCGGACACGGGAGTGGTGCCCTCTGATGACACCTCCTCCTGGGTGATGGGGTGGTGCTCAAAGAACTTCGACACCAGCAACAAACTGCAGCAGAGAGCCAACATACAGGTTAGACCTGGTAGAGAGCCCCAACCTACAGGTTAGAACTGGTAGAGACCCAACATACAGGTTAGACCTGGTAGGGAGCCCCAACATACAGGTTAGACCTGGTAGAGAGCCCCAACATACAGGTTAGACCTGGTAGAGAGCCCCAACATACAGGTTAGAACTGGTAGAGAGCCAACATACAGGTTAGACCTGGTAGAGAGCCCCAACATACAGGTTAGACCTGGTAGAGAGCCAACATACAGGTTAGACCTGGTAGAGAGCCCCAACATACAGGTTAGAACTGGTAGAGAGCCCCAACATACAGGTTAGACCTGGTAGAGCCCCAACATACAGGTTAGACCTGGTAGAGCCCCCCAACATACAGGTTAGAACTGGTAGAGAGCCCCAACATACAGGTTAGAACTGGTAGAGAGCCCCAACATACAGGTTAGACCTGGTAGAGAGCCAACATACAGGTTAGACCTGGTAGAGAGCCCCAACATACAGGTTAGACCTGGTAGAGAGCCCCAACATACAGGTTAGAACTGGTAGAGAGCCCCAACATACAGGTTAGACCTGGTAGAGAGCCCCAACATACAGGTTAGAACTGATAGAGACCCAAGTTAACTTCAGTCTCAAACAAGGAAAAAAACAACAGAATTAAATGACACATCAAGTTAAAACTGCCCATCCCGTCCACCTTTCCTCAATGAGTTGAATTTATTAATTTGATCGATAACTCACTCTAGCTGGTCGTAGTTGACACACATGAGCGGCACCTCTGTGCTGCAACGTTGGTGGAACTTATAGCCACACGTCTGACATCGGAACCCCTGGAACAGAAGCTTCCGGCAAAAATCGCAGAAGGCCAACGTAAAAAAGGTCTTCCTCACCTGAGGAACGGACAGAAACAGAGAGAGACAGTTAGAAAATAGAGTAGGAAACGTGAAGGGAGCTGTCCCATCCATGGAGATAGAAAGACGACTCACTTTTGTATATATGTGCCATCTCCATTTTTAAGTAGTCCATGTTCTTCTTCTATTGTGTTTGAAACAAAAAGTGTAAAGCTAACATTGATTATTTACCGCCACCTGCTGGACTCCTGAACCAAATCTCGTCATAAAATTTAATTGTGGCCACTAGATGGCAGTGCTATAGCTTAAAAAAGACATTTACAAAACCAAAAAGACGATACAATTTGAAGAAGACAATGCTCCGATCATATGGGAATCCAACCCATTGCATTCGCAAACCCAGTTGACTAATACAAATTTTAAAAAACGGTGGAAGGCCTCAAAAGGTGATGTCCCAGGCTAAAACAAGATATTTTCCATCTAGGAGCCCTCTTTCTACCTCTGTGTTTCTGTTCTTGTCTAACATACAGTATATGCACGTGCCATTGTGAATGCAGGTGTTCCAATCATTGAGGACATCGGAGGTATATAGTTGCTCTTTCCTTCAGTGAATGAACTTGCTCTGATCTAACAAATAGTTTATTTGCCCGGTCTACATGCACGGCCAGAAACAAACACGAGGGTCAACTCAACAATGGACTGAACCTTGCACTGTTCTGGACAGTTCGTCCTCCTAGTTAAAGTCTTTCTAGTTGCTTTTCCCAGTAACATCCCATCCCAGTCCCAGCTGGTTCCAGAAGTCTAGTTCCATAGTTCTACACGGAACAAAAATATAAAAACGCAACATTTAAAAAAATAAAAAAAAAGTGTTGGTCCCATGTTTCATGAGCTGAAATAAAAGATCCCAGAAATGTTCCATACGTACAAAAAGCTTATTTCTTTCAACATGTTGTGCAAAAATCTGTTTACATCCCTGTTAGTGAGCATTTCTCCTTTGCCAAGATAATCCATCCACCTGACAGGTGTGTCATATCAAGAAGCTGAAAAAAACAGCATGATCATTACACAGGTGCACCTTGTGCTGGGGACAATAAAAGGCCACTTAAAGAAATTGCAGTTTTGTCACAACAACACAATACCACAGATGTCTCAAGTTTTGAAGGAATGTGCAATTGGCATTCTAACTGCAGGATTGTCCACCAGAGCTGTTGCCAGAGAATGTAATGTTCATTTCTATACCATAAGCCAGAGGGGTATTTTTGTTTGTAATAAAGCCCTTTTGCAGGAAAAAACTTATACCTGATTGGCTGGGCCTGACTCCCAAGTGGGTGGGCCTGGCTGCCAAGTGGGTGGGCCCATGCCCTCCCAAGCCCACCCATAGCTGCACCCCTGCCCAGTCATATGAAATTCTAGTTCCAGTCGTACTCACAAAGTTGTGTGTGGTCAGAGGAACGTTCTCCAGCACTTCCACGTGTAGCTCCTCCCCTGTAAGCCAGGAGATGTCCGTGTCCCAGCCAAGAGGCTTCTTCTCTCTGAGACAGGTGACAGGAAGCAGAGTTCACTGGGTCGTGGTTGAGTTTAGTACACACGTGGGTTGTCGTTGTTGTAAAAGAGAATGTGTTCTCAATGATTTACCTTGTTCAACAGAGTACAATAAAATAAACTGAATTGTGCGAGTGTGTACTGTACATTGCCCTCTCACTGTGTGTACTGTACATTGCCCTCTCACTGTGTGAACTGTACATTGCCCTCTCACTGTGTGAACTGTACATTGCCCTCTCACCGTGTGTACTGTACATTGCCCTCTCACCGTGTGTACTGTACATTGCCCTCTCACCGTGTGTACTGTACATTGCCCCCTCACTGTGTGTTACTGTACATTGCCCTCTCACTGTGTGTACTGTACATTGCCCCCTCACTGTGTGTACTGTACATTGCCCTCTCACCGTGTGTACTGCACATTGCCCTCTCACCGTGTGTACTGCACATTGCCCTCTCACCGTGTGTACTGCACATTGCCCCCTCACCGTGTGTACTGTACATTGCCCCCTCACCGTGTGTACTGTACATTGCCCCCTCACCGTGTGTACTGTACATTGCCCCCTCACCGTGTGTACTGCACATTGCCCCCTCACCGTGTGTACTGCACATTGCCCCCTCACCGTGTGTACTGCACATTGCCCTCTCAGTGTGTACTGCACATTGCCCTCTCACTGTGTGTACTGCACATTGCCCCCTCACTGTGTGTACTGTACATTGCCCTCTCACCGTATGTACTGCACATTGCCCTCTCACCGTGTGTACTGTACATTGCCCTCTCACTGTGTGTACTGTACATTGCCCTCTCACTGTGTGTACTGTACATTGCCCTCTCACTGTGTGTTACTGTACATTGCCCCCTCACTGTGTGTACTGTACATTGCCCCCTCACCGTGTGTACTATACATTGCCCTCTCACTGTGTACTGTACATTGCCCCCTCACCGTGTGTACTGCACATTGCCCTCTCACTGTGTGTTACTGTACATTGCCCTCTCACTGTGTGAACTGTACATTGCCCTCTCACCGTGTGTACTGTACATTGCCCTCTCACCGTGTGTACTGCACATTGCCCTCTCACCGTGTGTACTGCACATTGCCCTCTCACCGTGTGTACTGTACATTGCCCTCTCACTGTGTGAACTGTACATTGCCCCCTCACCGTGTGTACTGTACATTACCCCCTCACCGTGTGTACTGTACATTGCCCTCTCACCGTGTGTACTGCACATTGCCCTCTCACTGTGTGTACTGCACATTGCCCTCTCACTGTGTGTACTGCACATTGCCCCCTCACCGTGTGTACTGCACATTGCCCCCTCACCGTGTGTACTGTACATTGCCCTCTCACTGTGTGTACTGCACATTGCCCTCTCACTGTGTGTACTGTGCTGAAACGATTATAAAGTTGGGCAGGAGCATCAATTGACAGAATGTGAAGATTTTATCTTTTGGCCAAGGTATACGTGTGTGTGTGTGTGTGTGTGTGTGTGTGTGTGTGTGTGTGTGTGTGTGTGTGTGTGTGTCTTACCCATCCTGTATCCTGTAGACAGCACAGCACTCAGGGATTAGTCCCCTCATCATTAAAGCCTTCTTCAGAGAGTCTCTGACTGTCATGCCACAGCGGGCTGGGACCTGGGACAGACACAGAGGAACCATACAGTTCGTTTCAGGGACTGAACAGCAGGTATGGACCATATACAGCTGAAGTCGGAAGTTTACATACACCTTAGCCGTTTTTCTACAATTCCTGACACTTAATCCTAGTAAAAATTCCCTGTTTTAGGTCAGTTAGGCTCACCACTCTATTTTAAGAATGTGAAATGTCAGAATAATAGTAGAGAGAATGATTTATTTCAGCTTTTATTTCTTTCATCACATTCCCAGTGGGTCAGAAGTTTACATACACTCAATTAGTATTTGGTAGCATTGCCTTTAAATTGTTTAACTTGGGTCAAGACTTTTGGGTAGCCTTCCACAAGCTTCCCACAATAAGTTGGGTGAATTTTGGCCCATTCCTCCTGACAGAGCTGGTGTAACTGAGTCAGGTTTGTAGGCCTCCTTGCTCGCACACGCTTTTTCAGTTCTGCACACACATTTTCTCTAGGTTTGAGGTCAGGGCTTTGTGATGGCCACTCCGTTACCTTGACTTTGTTGTCCTTAAGCCATTTTGCCACAACTTTGGAAGTATGCTTGGGGTCTATGCCTATTTGGAAGACCCATTTGCGACCAAGCTTAATTTCCTGACTGATGTCTTGAGATGTTGCTTCAATATACCCACATAATTTTCCTTTCTCATGATGCCATCTATTTCATGAAATGCATCAGTCCCTCCTGCAGCAAAGCACCCCCACAACATGATGCTGCCATTCCCGTGCTTCACAGTTGGGATGGTGTTCTTCGGGCTTGCAAGCCTCCCACTTTTTCCTCCAAACATAAATGGTCATTATGGCCAAACTGGTCTATTTTTGTTTCATCAGACCAGAGGACATTTCTCCAAAAAGTACAATCTTTGTCCCCATGTGCAGTTGCAAACCGTAGTCTGGCTTTTTTTAATGGCGGTTTTGGAGCAGTGGTTTCTTCCTTGCTGAGCGGCCTTTCAGGTTATGTCGATATAGGACTCGTTTTACTGTGGATTGTCGTGGAAAATTGCAAGATTATGTTATAATGCTTGTATTGTATTATAATGGTTGTTTTATTCGACCGAATAGAGTATTCTGTTAACTATTGTGTGTGTGTTCTACTGAGGCCTCTATGAGATAACACTGACAGAGGAGATTTACGATGTCTTTGGGTGATAAAACCTAAAGAGCATTCCAGATAACATGAGTTAATGTTTCTGTTCTATACCGTACCAGGAAGAGACGGTTCCAGTTTGGAGTCGGAGGACCAGACACTGGTCTATATATACAATGAAAACTGTTGACACAGTAATAACTGGTCTGCTATGTATTATAGATACCTTTCATACAAATCTTAACCTTGTGACCATTCTATGTATCTGTTGTTCGTCATGTTGGTTGAGAGGGGTGCATCTTGGCTATAAAAGATCTTTGTACTTTTGTGTTGTCACTTTTCAATGGTTCATTAGAAATGGCGCATCATTGAAAGTCAAAGTGTTTTTGCAAAAGCTCTTAATTATTAAATATGTAGTTTAAGCATAACTCTGACTGGTGTGTGAAGTTTGTAACTCTCCTCATTTGGTAATACAGCAATTAACCACCACAGGATAAAGATACTTTTGTACCCGTTTCCTCCAGCATCTTCACAAGGTCCTTTACTGTTGTTCTGGGATCGATTTGCACTTTTCGCACCAAAGTACGTTCATCTCTAGGAGACAGAACGCGTCTCCTTCCTGAGCGGTATGACGGCTGCGTGGTCCCATGGTGTTTATACTTGCGTACTGTTTGTACAGATTAACGTGGTACCTTCAGGCGTTTGGAAATTGCTCCCAAGGATGAACCAGACTTGTGGAGGTCCACCATTTCTTTCTGAGGTCTTGGCTGATTAATTTTGATTTCTCATGATGTCAAGCAAAGAGGCACTGAGTTTGAAGGTAGGCCTTGAAATCCATCCACAGGTACACCTCCAATTGACTCAAATGATGTCAATTAGCCTATCAGAAGCTTCTAAAGCCATGACATCATTTTCTGGAATTTTCCAAGTTGTTTAAAGTCACAGTCAACTTAGTGTCTGTAAACTTTTGACCCACTGGAATTATGATACAGTGAATTATAAGTGAAATAATCTGTCTGTAAACAATTGTTGGAGAAATGACTTGTTGCCAAAACTATTGTTTGTTAACAAGAAATTTGTGGAGTGTTTGAAAAACGAGTTAAAATGACTCCAACCTAAGTGTATGTAAACCTCCGACTTCAACTGCACATAGGCTATACGCATGGCCCAATATGTTCAAATCATTTTACCAATATCCCGCAAGGGCCACAACTGGTTAAATCAGAATTTCCACGTTATTTCAACCCCCAAAAATATAATGTGATGATGTTGACTCAACATGGAAAACTGATTGGATTTGTAAAATGTAATCAAATCATTTTTTATTTTTTTTCTCCACCTAACTTTTAAATTAAAATGACTTTTTTTTGTGTTATTATTTCACGTTGAATTCACGTCAGTTGACAACACACAACCAAAAGTAAATCCAAACTAGACGTTGAAACTGACGTCTTTGCGCCGTGCGATGTGATTCGGCTCATTTCTGAAGGTGGAAAGTAGATTTGAAATGGTGTAGAGATGTTTAAACCGTCCAGACAGGCTAGAACACTTTACAATGCAGGAAGATACCACCTAGTCCTAAACAGAAGGGTTTGTTTGTTATCTGTATATGAAAATCAGCTGAATAACTTAATGCATGACACACTTCTATTGAGTAATATGCATTCACCTGTACTGTGAAGAAGACCGAGTCTATATCTTGATTTACCCAGTTTTAAAAATCAATCATTTATCTTTCAAATACAACACTGCTCTGCATTAGTTCAATGTCATGTTGAAGTATAAATGGTGATAGGAGGAGTAGGCCCCAGCAGCAGTAGGCCCCAGCAGCAGTAGGCCCCAGCAGCAGTAGGCCCCAGCAGCAGTAGGCCCCAGCAGCAGTAGGACCCAGCAGCAGTAGGACCCAGCAGCAGTAGGCCCCAGCAGCAGTAGGCCCCAGCAGCAGTAGGCCCCAGCAGCAGTAGGACCCAGCAGCAGTAGGACCCAGCAGCAGTAGGCCCCAGCAGCAGTAGGCCCCAGCAGCAGTAGGTCCCAGCAGCAGTAGGCCCCAGCAGCAGTAGGACCCAGCAGCAGTAGGACCCAGCAGCAGTAGGACCCAGCAGCAGTAGGCCACAGCATTACAGGAGAGAATCAAGCGTACTTCTACCAAAGACACAGACTGGGCTCAAATCACACTGATAGCAACAGAGCTGTGCTTATTATTGTCAATGAGCAAATAGCCTAGCATCACAACCCTAAGTCCTGTAGCTAAGTCATCTGTCCTTTAAGCTACATCCCTTATGTAGCATGACGCTTCTAATGAAGACTTGACCTTCCAGTTAAAAAACAGAACAGGAAACTAAATGTACAATACAACACCGACCTCTAGTTGTAATTATGGCAAAAGGCTGTGGTTTTTAAACTGACGTCCCACACGATGAAGAAATGCATCAACGCAATAAAGAGTGATACAATTACAGAGGTAGAGAGTATGCTGCCACCTGCACAGCAGAGGCCCAGGCCATCTCTCCCTAACGTCATCAATACAGGCCATCTCTCCCTAATGTCATCAATACAGGCCATCATCAATACAGGCCATGTCTCCCTAACGTCATCAATACAGGCCATCTCTCCCTAACGTCATCAATACAGGCCATCTCTCCCTAACGTCATCAATACAGGCCATCTCTCCCTAACGTCATCAATACAGGCCATCTCTCCCTAACGTCATCAATACAGGCCATCATCAATACAGGCCATCTCTCCCTAACGTCATCAATACAGGCCATCTCTCCCTAACGTCATCAATACAGGCCGTCATCAATACAGGCCATCTCTCCCTAACGTCATCAATACAGGCCATCTCTCCCTAACGTCATCAATACAGGCCGTCATCAATACAGGCCATCTCTCCCTAACGTCATCAATACAGGCCGTCTCTCCCTAACGTCATCAATACAGGCCATCTCTCCCTAACGTCATCAATACAGGCCATCTCTCCCTAACGTCATCAATACAGGCCATCTCTCCCTAACGTCATCAATACAGGCCATCTCTCCCTAACGTCATCAATACAGGCCATCTCTCCCTAACGTCATCAATACAGGCCATCTCTCCCTAACGTCATCAATACAGGCCATCTCTCCCTAACGTCATCAATACAGGCCAACTCTCCCTAACGTCATCAATACAGGCCATCATCAATACAGGACATCTCTCCCTAACATCATCAATACAGGCCATCTCTACCTAACGTCATCAATACAGGCCATCTCTCCCTAACGTCATCAATACAGGCCATCTCTCCCTAACGTCATCAATACAGGCCATCTCTCCCTAACGTCATCAATACAGGCCATCTCTCCCTAACGTCATCAATACAGGCCATCTCTCCCTAACGTCATCAATACAGGCCATCTCTCCCTAACGTCATCAATACAGGCCATCTCTCCCTAACGTCATCAATACAGGCCATCTCTCTCCCTAACGTCATCAATACAGGCCATCTCTCCCTAACGTCTCAATACAGGCCATCTCTCCCTAACGTCATCAATACAGGCAATCTCCCTAACGTCATCAATACAGGCCATCTCTCCCTAACGTCATCAATACAGGCCATCTCTCCCTAATGTCATCAATACAGGCCATCTCTCCCTAACGTCATCAATACAGGACAGGCCATCTCTCCCTAACGTCATCAATACAGACCATCTCTCCCTAACATCATCAATACAGGCCATCTCTCCCTAACATCATCAATACAGGCCATCATCAATACAGGCCATGTCTCCCTAACATCATCAATACAGGCCATCTCTCCCTAACGTCATCAATACAGGTCATCTCTCCCTAACGTCATCAATACAGGCCATCTCTCCCTAACGTCATCAATACAGGCCATCTCTCCCTAACGTCATCATACAGGCCATCTCTCCTAACGTCATCAATACAGGCCATCTCTCCCTAACGTCATCAATACAGGCCATCTCTCCTAACGTCATCAACAGGCCATCTCTCCTAACGTCATCAATACAGGCCATCTCTCCCTAACGTCATCAATACAGGCCATCTCTCCCTAACGTCATCAATACAGGCCATCTCTCCTAACATCATCAATACAGGACAGGCCATCTCTCCTAACTAGATCATCATCAATACAGGCCATCTCTCCCTAACATCATCAATACAGGCCATCTCTCCCTAATATCATCAATACAGGCCATCTTCCCTAACTATGTCTAATATCATCAATACAGGACAGACCATCCTCCCTAACTATTGTCTAATATCATCAATACAGGCCATCTCTCCCTAACTATTGTAATATCATCAATACAGGACATCATCTCTCCTAACTATTGTCTAATATCATCAAGGACAGACCATCTCTCCCTAACTATTGTCTAATATCATCAATACAGGACAGACCACTCTAATACAGGACAGACCACTTCCCTAACTATGTCTAATATCATCAATACAGGACAGACCATCTCTCCCTAACTATTGTCTAATATCATCAATACAGGACAGACCATCTCTCCCTAACTATTGTCTAATATCATCAATACAGACCATCTCTCCCTAACTATTGTCTAATATCATCAATACAGACCATCTCTCCCTAACTATTGTCTAATATCATCAATACAGGACAGACCATCTCTCCCTAACTATTGTCTAATATCATCAATACAGGACATCTCTCCCTAACTATTGTCTAATATCATCAATACAGGACAGACCATCTCTCCATAACTATTGTCTAATATCATCAATACAGGACAGACCATCTCTCCCTAACTATTGTCTAATATCATCAATACAGACCATCTCTCCATAACTATTGTCTAATATCATCAATACAGGACAGACCATCTCTCCCTAACTATTGTCTAATATCATCAATACAGGACAGACCATCTCTCCCTAACTATTGTCTAATATCATCAATACAGGACAGGCCATCTCTCCCTAACTATTGTCTAATATCATCAATACAGGACAGGCCATCTCTCCCTAACTATTGTCTAATATCATCAATACAGACCATCTCTCCCTAACTATTGTCTAATATCATCAATACAGGCCAGACCATCTCTCCCTAACTATTGTCTAATATCATCAATACAGGCCATCTCTCCCTAACTATTGTCTAATATCATCAATACAGGACAGGCCATCTCTCCCTAACTATTGTCTAATATCATCAATACAGGACAGACCATCTCTCCATAACTATTGTCTAATATCATCAATACAGGACAGGCCATCTCTCCCTAACTATTGTCTAATATCATCAATACAGGACAGACCATCTCTCCCTAACTATTGTCTAACATCATCAATACAGACCATCTCTCCCTAACTATTGTTTAATATCATCAATACAGGACAGGCCATCTCTCACTAACTATTGTCTAACATCATCAATACAGGCCATCTCTCCATAACTATTGTCTAATATCATCAATACAGGACAGGCCATCTCTCCCTAACTATTGTCTAATATCATCAATACAGGACAGACCATCTCTCCCTAACTATTGTCTAATATCATCAATACAGGACAGGCCATCTCTCCCTAACTATTGTCTAATATCATCAATACAGACCATCTCTCCCTAACTATTGTCTAATATCATCAATACAGGACAGACCATCTCTCCCTAACTATTGTCTAATATCATCAATACAGACCATCTCTCCCTAACTATTGTCTAATATCATCAATACAGACCACCTCTCCCTAACTATTGTCTAATATCATCAATACAGACCATCTCTCCCTAACTATTGTCTAATATCATCAATACAGGACAGACCATCTCTCCCTAACTATTGTCTAATATCATCAATACAGGACAGACCATCTCTCCCTAACTATTGTCTAATATCATCAATACAGACCATCTCTCCCTAACTATTGTCTAATATCATCAATACAGGCCAGACCATCTCTCCCTAACTATTGTCTAATATCATCAATACAGGACAGGACCATCTCTCCCTAACTATTGTCTAATATCATCAATACATGACAGACCATCTCTCCCTAACTATTGTCTAATATCATCAATACAGGACAGACCATCTCTCCCTAACTATTGTCTAATATCATCAATACAGGACAGACCATCTCTCCCTAACTATTGTCTAATATCATCAATACAGGACAGACCATCTCTCCCTAACTATTGTCTAATATCATCAATACAGACCAGACCATCTCTCCCTAACTATTGTCTAATATCATCAATACAGGACAGACCATCTCTCCCTAACTATTGTCTAATATCATCAATACAGGACAGACCATCTCTCCCTAACTATTGTCTAACATCATCAATACAGACCATCTCTCCCTAACTATTGTCTAATATCATCAATACAGACCATCTCTCCCTAACTATTGTCTAATATCATCAATACAGGACAGACCATCTCTCCCTAACTATTGTCTAATATCATCAATACAGGACAGACCATCTCTCCCTAACTATTGTCTAATATCATCAATACAGGACAGGCCATCTCTCCCTAACTATTGTCTAATATCATCAATACAGGACAGACCATCTCTCCCTAACTATTGTCTAATATCATCAATACAGACCATCTCTCCCTAACTATTGTCTAATATCATCAATACAGGACAGACCATCTCTCCCTAACTATTGTCTAATATCATCAATACAGGACAGACCATCTCTCCCTAACTATTGTCTAATATCATCAATACAGACCAGACCATCTCTCCCTAACTATTGTCTAATATCATCAATACAGGACAGACCATCTCTCCCTAACTATTGTCTAATATCATCAATACAGACCATCTCTCCCTAACTATTGTCTAACATCATCAATACAGACCATCTCTCCCTAACTATTGTCTAATATCATCAATACAGGACAGGCCATCTCTCCCTAACTATTGTCTAATATCATCAATACAGGACAGACCATCTCTCCCTAACTATTGTCTAATATCATCAATACAGGACAGACCATCTCTCCCTAACTATTGTCTAATATCATCAATACAGGACAGACCATATCTCCCTAACTATTGTCTAATATCATCAATACAGGACAGGACCATCTCTCCCTAACTATTGTCTAATATCATCAATACAGGACAGACCATCTCTCCCTAACTATTGTCTAATATCATCAATACAGGCCATCTCTCCCTAACTATTGTCTAATATCATCAATACAGGACAGACCATCTCTCCCTAACTATTGTCTAATATCATCAATACAGGACAGGCCATCTCTCCCTAACTATTGTCTAATATCATCAATACAGGACAGACCATCTCTCCCTAACTATTGTCTAATATCATCAATACAGGCCATCTCTCCCTAACTATTGTCTAATATCATCAATACAGGACAGGCCATCTCTCCCTAACTATTGTCTAATATCATCAATACAGGCCATCTCTCCCTAACTATTGTCTAATATCATCAATACAGGACAGGCCATCTCTCCCTAAACTATTGTCTAATATCATCAATACAGGACAGGCCATCTCTCCCTAACTATTGTCTAATATCATCAATACAGGACAGGCCATCTCTCCCTAACTATTGTCTAATATCATCAATACAGGACAGACCATCTCTCCCTAACTATTGTCTAATATCATCAATACAGGACAGACCATCTCTCCCTAACTATTGTCTAATATCATCAATACAGGACAGGCCATCTCTCCCTAACTATTGTCTAATATCATCAATACAGACCATCTCTCCCTAACTATTGTCTAATATCATCAATACAGGACAGGCCATCTCTCCCTAACTATTGTCTAATATCATCAATACAGGACAGACCATCTCTCCCTAACTATTGTCTAATATCATCAATAGCAGACCAATCTCTCCCTAACTATTGTCTAATATCATCAATACAGGCCAGACCATCTCTCCCTAACTATTGTCTAATATCATCAATACAGGACAGGACCATCTCTCCCTAACTATTGTCTAATATCATCAATACATGACAGACCATCTCTCCCTAACTATTGTCTAATATCATCAATACAGGACAGACCATCTCTCCCTAACTATTGTCTAATATCATCAATACAGGACAGACCATCTCTCCCTAACTATTGTCTAATATCATCAATACAGGACAGACCATCTCTCCCTAACTATTGTCTAATATCATCAATACAGGACAGACCATCTCTCCCTAACTATTGTCTAATATCATCAATACAGGACAGACCATCTCTCCCTAACTATTGTCTAATATCATCAATACAGGACAGACCATCTCTCCCTAACTATTGTCTAACATCATCAATACAGACCATCTCTCCCTAACTATTGTCTAATATCATCAATACAGACCATCTCTCCTTAACTATTGTCTAATATCATCAATACAGGACAGACCATCTCTCCCTAACTATTGTCTAATATCATCAATACAGGACAGACCATCTCTCCCTAACTATTGTCTAATATCATCAATACAAGACAGACCATCTCTCCCTAACTATTGTCTAATATCATCAATACAGGACAGGCCATCTCTCCCTAACTATTGTCTAATATCATCAATACAGGACAGACCATCTCTCCCTAACTATTGTCTAATATCATCAATACAGACCATCTCTCCCTAACTATTGTCTAATATCATCAATACAGGACAGACCATCTCTCCCTAACTATTGTCTAATATCATCAATACAGGACAGACCATCTCTCCCTAACTATTGTCTAATATCATCAATACAGACCAGACCATCTCTCCATAACTATTGTCTAATATCATCAATACAGGACAGACCATCTCTCCCTAACTATTGTCTAATATCATCAATACAGGACAGACCATCTCTCCCTAACTATTGTCTAACATCATCAATACAGACCATCTCTCCCTAACTATTGTCTAATATCATCAATACAGACCATCTCTCCCTAACTATTGTCTAATATCATCAATACAGGACAGACCATCTCTCCCTAACTATTGTCTAATATCATCAATACAGGACAGACCATCTCTCCCTAACTATTGTCTAATATCATCAATACAGGACAGGCCATCTCTCCCTAACTATTGTCTAATATCATCAATACAGGACAGACCATCTCTCCCTAACTATTGTCTAATATCATCAATACAGACCATCTCTCCCTAACTATTGTCTAATATCATCAATACAGGACAGACCATCTCTCCCTAACTATTGTCTAATATCATCAATACAGGACAGACCATCTCTCCCTAACTATTGTCTAATATCATCAATACAGGCCATCTCTCCCTAACTATTGTCTAACATCATCAATACAGACCATCTCTCCCTAACTATTGTCTAATATCATCAATACAGGACAGGCCATCTCTCCCTAACTATTGTCTAATATCATCAATACAGGACAGACCATCTCTCCCTAACTATTGTCTAATATCATCAATACAGGACAGACCATCTCTCCCTAACTATTGTCTAATATCATCAATACAGGACAGACCATATCTCCCTAACTATTGTCTAATATCATCAATACAGGACAGACCATCTCTCCCTAACTATTGTCTAATATCATCAATACAGGACAGACCATCTCTCCCTAACTATTGTCTAATATCATCAATACAGACCATCTCTCCCTAACTATTGTCTAATATCATCAATACAGGACAGACCATCTCTCCCTAACTATTGTCTAATATCATCAATACAGGACAGGGCCATCTCTCCCTAACTATTGTCTAATATCATCAATACAGGACAGACCATCTCTCCCTAACTATTGTCTAATATCATCAATACAGGACAGGCCATCTCTCCCTAACTATTGTCTAATATCATCAATACAGGCCATCTCTCCCTAACTATTGTCTAATATCATCAATACAGGACAGGCCATCTCTCCCTAACTATTGTCTAATATCATCAATACAGGACAGGCCATCTCTCCCTAACTATTGTCTAATATCATCAATACAGGACAGGCCATCTCTCCCTAACTATTGTCTAATATCATCAATACAGGACAGGCCATCTCTCCCTAACTATTGTCTAATATCATCAATACAGGACAGACCATCTCTCCCTAACTATTGTCTAATATCATCAATACAGGACAGACCATCTCTCCCTAACTATTGTCTAATATCATCAATACAGGACAGGCCATCTCTCCCTAACTATTGTCTAATATCATCAATACAGACCATCTCTCCCTAACTATTGTCTAATATCATCAATACAGGACAGGCCATCTCTCCCTAACTATTGTCTAATATCATCAATACAGGACAGACCATCTCTCCCTAACTATTGTCTAATATCATCAATACAGGACAGACCATCTCTCCCTAACTATTGTCTAATATCATCAATACAGGACAGACCATCTCTCCCTAACTATTGTCTAATATCATCAATACAGGACAGGCCATCTCTCCCTAACTATTGTCTAATATCATCAATACAGGCCATCTCTCCCTAACTATTGTCTAATATCATCAATACAGGACAGGCCATCTCTCCCTAACTATTGTCTAATATCATCAATACAGACCATCTCTCCCTAACTATTGTCTAATATCATCAATACAGGACAGGCCATCTCTCCCTAACTATTGTCTAATATCATCAATACAGGACAGGCCATCTCTCCCTAACTATTGTCTAATATCATCAATACAGGACAGACCATCTCTCACTAACTATTGTCTAACATCATCAATACAGGCCATCTCTCCCTAACTATTGTCTAATATCATCAATACAGGACAGGCCATCTCTCCCTAACTATTGTCTAATATCATCAATACAGGACAGACCATCTCTCCCTAACTATTGTCTAATATCATCAATACAGGACAGACCATCTCTCCCTAACTATCGTCTAATATCATCAATACAGTACAGGCCATCTCTCCCTAACTATTGTCTAATATCATCAATACAGACCATCTCTCCTAACTAGTGTCTAATATCATCAATACAGGACAGGCCATCTCTCCCTAACTATTGTCTAATATCATCAATACAGGACAGACCATCTCTCCCTAACTATTGTCTAATATCATCAATACAGGACAGACCATCTCTCCCTAACTATTGTCTAATATCATCAATACAGGACAGACCATCTCTCCCTAACTATTGTCTAATATCATCAATACAGGACAGACCATCTCTCCCTAACTATTGTCTAATATCATCAATACAGTACAGACCATCTCTCCCTAACTATTGTCTAACATCATCAATACAGACCATCTCTCCCTAACTATTGTCTAATATCATCAATACAGACCATCTCTCACTAACTATTGTCTAATATCATCAATACAGGACAGACCATCTTTCCCTAACTATTGTCTAATATCATCAATACAGGACAGACCATCTCTCCCTAACTATTGTCTAATATCATCAATACAGGACAGACCATCTCTCCCTAACTATTGTCTAATATCATCAATACAGGACAGACCATATCTCCCTAACTATTGTCTAATATCATCAATACAGGACAGACCATCTCTCCCTAACTATTGTCTAATATCATCAATACAGGACAGACCATCTCTCCCTAACTATTGTCTAATATCATCAATACAGACCATCTCTCCCTAACTATTGTCTAATATCATCAATACAGGACAGACCATCTCTCCCTAACTATTGTCTAATATCATCAATACAGGACAGGCCATCTCTCCCTAACTATTGTCTAATATCATCAATACAGGACAGACCATCTCTCCCTAACTATTGTCTAATATCATCAATACAGGACAGGCCATCTCTCCCTAACTATTGTCTAATATCATCAATACAGGCCATCTCTCCCTAACTATTGTCTAATATCATCAATACAGGACAGGCCATCTCTCCCTAACTATTGTCTAATATCATCAATACAGGACAGGCCATCTCTCCCTAACTATTGTCTAATATCATCAATACAGGACAGGCCATCTCTCCCTAACTATTGTCTAATATCATCAATACAGGACAGACCATCTCTCCCTAACTATTGTCTAATATCATCAATACAGGACAGACCATCTCTCCCTAACTATTGTCTAATATCATCAATACAGGACAGGCCATCTCTCCCTAACTATTGTCTCATATCATCAATACAGGACCATCACTCCCTAACTATTGTCTAATATCATCAATACAGGACAGGCCATCTCTCCCTAACTATTGTCTAATATCATCAATACAGGACAGACCAATCTCTCCCCTAACTATTGTCCTAATATCATCAATACAGGACAGACCATCTCTCCCTAACTATTGTCTAATATCATCAATACAGGACAGACCATCTCTCCCTAACTATTGTCTAATATCATCAATACAGGACAGGCCATCTCTCCCTAACTATTGTCTAATATCATCAATACAGGCCATCTCTCCCTAACTATTGTCTAATATCATCAATACAGGACAGGCCATCTCTCCCTAACTATTGTCTAATATCATCAATACAGACCATCTCTCCCTAACTATTGTCTAATATCATCAATACAGGACAGGCCATCTCTCCCTAACTATTGTCTAATATCATCAATACAGGACAGGCCATCTCTCCCTAACTATTGTCTAATATCATCAATACAGGACAGACCATCTCTCACTAACTATTGTCTAACATCATCAATACAGGCCATCTCTCCCTAACTATTGTCTAATATCATCAATACAGGACAGGCCATCTCTCCCTAACTATTGTCTAATATCATCAATACAGGACAGACCATCTCTCCCTAACTATTGTCTAATATCATCAATACAGGACAGACCATCTCTCCCTAACTATCGTCTAATATCATCAATACAGTACAGGCCATCTCTCCCTAACTATTGTCTAATATCATCAATACAGACCATCTCTCCCTAACTATTGTCTAATATCATCAATACAGGACAGGCCATCTCTCCCTAACTATTGTCTAATATCATCAATACAGGACAGGACACATCTCTCCCTAACTATTGTCTAATTCATCAATACAGGACAGACCATCTCTCCCTAACTATTGTCTAATATCATCAATACAGGACAGACCATCTCTCCCTAACTATTGTCTAATATCATCAATACAGTACAGACCATCTCTCCCTAACTATTGTCTAACATCATCAATACAGACCATCTCTCCCTAACTATTGTCTAATATCATCAATACAGACCATCTCTCACTAACTATTGTCTAATATCATCAATACAGGACAGACCATCTTTCCCCTAACTATTGTCTAATATCATCAATACAGGGACAGACATCTCTCCCTAACTATTGTCTAATATCATCAATACAGGACAGGCCATCTCTCCCTAACTATTGTCTAATATCATCAATACAGGACAGACCATCTCTCCCTAACTATTGTCTAATATCATCAATACAGACCATCTCTCCCTAACTATTGTCTAATATCATCAATACAGGACAGACCATCTCTCCCTAACTATTGTCTAACATCATCAATACAGACCATCTCTCCCTAACTATTGTCTAATATCATCAATACAGACCATCTCTCCCTAACTATTGTCTAATATCATCAATACAGGACAGACCATCTCTCCCTAACTATTGTCTAATATCATCAATACAGGACAGACCATCTCCACCTAACTATTGTCTAACATCATCAATACAGACCATCTCTCCCTAACTATTGTCTAATATCATCAATACAGACCATCTCTCCCTAACTATTGTCTAATATCATCAATACAGGACAGGCCATCTCTCCCTAACTATTGTCTAATATCATCAATACAGGACAGGCCATCTCTCCCTAACTATTGTCTAATATCATCAATACAGGACAGACCATCTCTCCCTAACTATTGTCTAATATCATCAATACAGGACAGACCATCTCTCCCTAACTATTGTCTAACATCATCAATACAGACCATCTCTCCCTAACTATTGTCTAATATCATCAATATAGACCATCTCTCCCTAACTATTGTCTAATATCATCAATACAGGACAGACCATCTCTCCCTAACTATTGTCTAATATCATCAATACAGGACAGACCATCTCTCCCTAACTATTGTCTAATATCATCAATACAGACCAGACCATCTCTCCCTAACTATTGTCTAATATCATCAATACAGGACAGGACCATCTCTCCCTAACTATTGTCTAATATCATCAATACAGGACAGACCATCTCTCCCTAACTATTGTCTACATCATCAATACAGACCATCTCTCCCTAACTATTGTCTAATATCATCAATACAGACCATCTCTCCCTAACTATTGTCTAATATCATCAATACAGGACAGGCCATCTCTCCCTAACTATTGTCTAATATCATCAATACAGGACAGGCCATCTCTCCCTAACTATTGTCTAATATCATCAATACAGGACAGACCATCTCTCCCTAACTATTGTCTAATATCATCAATACAGGACAGACCATCTCTCCCTAACTATTGTCTAACATCATCAATACAGGACAGACCATCTCTCCCTAACTATTGTCTAACATCATCAATACAGACCATCTCTCCCTAACTATTGTCTAATATCATCAATACAGGACAGACCATCTCTCCCTAACTATTGTCTAATATCAATACAGACCATCTCTCCCTAACTATTGTCTAATATCATCAATACAGGACAGACCATCTCTCCCTAACTATTGTCTAATATCATCAATACAGGACAGACCATCTCTCCCTAACTATTGTCTAATATCATCAATACAGGACAGACCATATCTCCCTAACTATTGTCTAATATCATCAATACAGGACAGACCATCTCTCCCTAACTATTGTCTAATATCATCAATACAGGCCATCTCTCCCTAACTATTGTCTAATATCATCAATACAGGACAGACCATCTCTCCCTAACTATTGTCTAATATCATCAATACAGGACAGACCATCTCTCCCTAACTATTGTCTAATATCATCAATACAGGACAGGCCATCTCTCCCTAACTATTGTCTAATATCATCAATACAGGCCATCTCTCCCTAACTATTGTTCTATATCATCAATACAGGACAGGCCATCTCTCCCTAACTATTGGTCTAATATCATCAATACAGGACAGGCCATCTCTCCCTAACTATTGTCTAATATCATCAATACAGGACAGACCCATCTCTTCACTAACTATTGTCTAACCATCATCAATACAGGCCATCTCTCCCTAACTATTGTCTAATATCATCAATACAGGACAGGCCATCTCTCCCTAACTATTGTCTAATATCATCAATACAGGACAGACCATCTCTCCCTAACTATTGTCTAATATCATCAATACAGGACAGACCATCTCTCCCTAACTATTGTCTAATATCATCAATACAGGACAGGCCATCTCTCCCTAACTATTGTCTAATATCATCAATACAGACCATCTCTCCCTAACTATTGTCTAATATCATCCAATACAGGACAGGCCATCTCTCCCTAACTATTGTCTAATATCATCAATACAGGACAGGACCATCTCTCCCTAACTATTGTCTAATATCATCAATACAGGGACAGACCATCTCTCCCTAACTATTGTCTAATATCATCAATACAGGACAGACCACCTCTCCCTAACTATTGTCTAATATCATCAATACAGGACAGACCATCTCTCCCTAACTATTGTCTAATATCATCAATACAGACCATCTCTCCCTAACTATTGTCTAATATCATCAATACAGGACAGGCCATCTCTCCCTAACTATTGTCTAATATCATCAATACAGGACAGACCATCTCTCCCTAACTATTGTCTAAGACCATGTCTCCCTACCCCCCCCATAGCCCCCCCCTAACCCCTCCCATAGCCCCCCCTAAACCCCCCCCATAGCCCCCTAACCCAGCCCCCCTAACCCCTCCCATAGCTCCCTAACCCAGCCCCCCTAACCCCTCCCATAGCCCCCTATCCCAGCACCCCTAACCCCCCCATAGCCCCCCCTAACCCCTCCCGTAGCCCCCTAACCCCTCCCATAGCCTACACCAAGTGGTATATGTATTATAACCACTCGTTACTCACCACGGTCCGCTGTTTGTTGGGCAGGAACACCCTGACGATGGGTTTCTGAGGGGAGCGGGGATTGGCCCGTCCGTCTGTAGGGGTCTGGAGGACAGCCAGGGTATTTGGGGCGGAGGGGAGAAGAAACTGGGTGCCCCCGGATCCCCCAGAACAGCTCAAACCCCCATCTAGGAGGGAAGGGGGCGTAGGGGAGGAGGAGTAGAAGTCTGTCCCGTTCCCCATGGCCTCCAGCAGCTGCTGCTCCCTCTGCTGCAGAGCATCCAGCTTACTGGTATACTCCTCATAGGCCTACAGAGAGAATTCACACATTTTTTAAAACATCCATCACCAGTCAAAAGTTCAGACACACATACTCATTCCAGGTTTTTTTTTTCTCCTCACTATTTTCTACTTTGTAGAATTAGCTTAGACATCAAAACTATGAAATAACACGTATGGAATCATGTAGTAACCAAAAAAAAAAAAAAAACGTTAAATAAAATCTAAATATATTTGAGATTTGAGATTCTTCAAAGTAGCCACCCTTTGCCATGATCACAGCTTTGCACACTCTTGGCATTCTCTCAACCAGCTTCACCTGGAATGCTTTTACAACAGTCTTGAAGGAGTTCCCACATATGCTGAGCACTTTCTGGCTGCTTTTCCTTCACTCTGCGGTCCAACTCATCCCAAACCATCTCAATTGGGTTGAGGTCGGGTGATTATGGAGGCCAGGTCATCTGACGCAGCATTCCATCACTCTCCTTGGTCAAATAGCCCTTACACAGCCTGGAGGTGTGTTGGGTCATTGTCCTGTTGAAAAACAAATGATAGTGGGACTAAGCCCAAACCAGATGGGATGCTGTGGTAGCCATGCAGGTTAAGCGTGCCTTGAATTCTAAATACATCACAGACAGTGGCACCAGCAAAGCACATCCCCACACCATCACACCTCCTCCTCCATGCTTCACGGTGGGAACCACACATGCGGAGATCATCCATTCACCTACTCTGCGTTTCACAAAGATACGGCGGTTGGAATTAAAAATCTCAAATTTGGGCTCATCAGATCAAAGGACAGAATTTCCACCGGTCTATGTCCATTGTTCGTGTTTCTTGGCCAAGCAAGTCTCTTCTTCTTATTGGTGTCCTTTCGTAGTGTTTCTTTGCAGCAATTTGACCATGAAGCCTGATTCACGCAGTCTCCTCTGAACAGTTGATGTTGAGATATGTCTAACTTGAACTCTGACAAGCATTTATTTGGGCTGCAATCCGAGGTGAGGTTAACTCTAATGAACGTATCCTCTGCATCAGAGGTAACTCTGGGTATTCATTTCCTCTGGCGGTCCTCATGAGAGACATTTTCATCATATCGCTTGATGGTTTTTGTGACTGAAATTATCCAGATTGACTGACCTTCATGTCTTAAAGTAATGATGGACTGTCGTTTTTCTTTGCTTATTTGAGCTGTTCTTGCCATAATATGGACTTGTATACCATCCCTACCTTGTCACAACACAACCTATTGTCTCAAAAGCATTAAGGAAAGAAATTCCACAAATTAACAAGGCACACAAGTTAATTGAAATGCATTCCAGGTGACTACCTCAGGAAGCAGGTTGAGAGAACACCAAGAGTGTGCAACGCTGTCTTCAAGGCAAAGGGTGGCTACTTTGAAGAATCTCAAACATAAAATATTTGGATTTGTTAAACACTTTTTTGGTTACAACATGATTCCATATGTGTTATTTCATAGTTTTGATGTCTTCACTATTATTCTACGATGTAGAAAATAGCAAAAATAAAGAAAAACCCTTGAATGAGTAGGTGTGTCCAAACTATTGTCTGGTACTGTATCTATATACACACATATACATCTCTATATCCATGTACATAATGTGTACACACACGTCTCACTCTGCTGCAGAGCATCCAGCTTACTGGTTTACCCATCACAGGGTAACTCACCTCCAGATATATGGGAGGAGAGTTACATTCTCCTCACAGGGTAACTCACCTCCAGATATATGGGAGGAGGGGTTACTCCCTCACAGGGTAACTCACCTCCAGATATATGGGAGGAAGGTTACATTCTCCTCACAGGGTAACTCACCTCCAGATATATGGGAGGAGGGGTTACATTCTCCTCACAGGTTAACTCACCTCCAGATATATGGGAGGAGGGGTTACATTCTCCTCACAGGGTAACTCACCTCCAGATATATGGGAGGAGGGTTACATTCTCCTCACAGGTTAACTCACCTCCAGATATATGGGAGGAGGGTTACATTCTCCTCACAGGGTAATCACACCTCCAGATATGGAGGAGGTTACATTCTCCTCACAGGGTAACTCACCTCCAGATATATGGAGGAGAGGTTACATTCTCCTCACAGGGTAACTCACCTCCAGATATATGGGAGGAGGGTTACATTCTCCTCACAGGGTAACTCACCTCCAGATATATGGGAGGGTTACATTCTCCTCACAGGGTAACTCACCTCCAGATATATGGGAGGAGGGTTACATTCTCCTCACAGGGTAACTCACCTCCAGATATATGGGAGGGGTTACATTCTCCTCACAGGGTAACTCACCTCCAGATATATGGGAGGAGGGTTACATTATCCTCACAGGGGTAACTCACCTCCAGATATATGGGAGGAGGGTTACATTCTCCTCACAGGGTAACTCACCTCCAATATATGGGGGAGGGGTTACATTATCCTCACAGGGTAACTCACCTCCAGATATATGGGAGGGGTTACATTCTCCCACAGGTAACTCACCTCCAGATATATGGGAGGAGGGTTACATTCTCCTCACATGGTAACTCACCTCCAGATATATGGGAGGAGGGTTACATTCTCCTCACAGGGTAACTCACCTCCGATATATGGGAGGAGGGTTACATTCTCCTCACAGGGTAACTCACCTCCAGATATATGGGAGGAGGGTTACATTCTCCTCACAGGGTAACTCACCTCCAGATATAGGGAGGAGGTTACATTCTCCCACAGGGTAACTCCCACTCCAGATATATGGGAGGAGGGGTTACATTCTCCTCACAGGTAACTCACCTCCAGATATATGGCCGGAGGGTTACATCCTCCTCACAGGTAACTCACCTCCAGATTATGGGAGGAGGTTACATTCTCCTCACAGGGTAACTCACCTCCATATATGGGAGGAGGGTTACATTCTACCCACAGGGTAACTCACCTCCAGATATATGGGAGGAGGGTTACATTCTCCTCACAGGGTAAACTCACCTCCAGATATATGGACGGAGGTTACATTCTCCTCACAGGTAACTCACCTCCAGATATATGGAGGAGGGTTACATTCTCCTCACAGGGTAACTCACCTCCAGATATATGGAGGAGGGTTACATTCTCCTCACAGGGTAACTCAACTCACCTCAGATATGGGAGGAGGGGTTACATTCTCCTCACAGGGTAACTCAACTCCAGATATATGGAGGAGGGTTACATTCCTCCACAGGGTAACTCACCTCCAGATATATGGGACGGAGGGTTACATCTCCTCACAGGGTAACTCACCTCCAGATATATGGGAGGAGGGGTTACATTCTCCTCACAGGGTAAACTCACCTCCAGATATCTGGGAGGAGGGGTTACATTCATCCTCACCTCCAGATATATGGGAGAGGGGTTACATTCTCCTCACAGGGTAACTCACCTCCAGATATATGGGAGGATAGGTTACATTCTCCTCACAGGGTAACTCACCTCCAGATATATGGGAGGAGGGGTTACATTCTCCTCACAGGGTAACTCACCTCCAGATTATATGGGAGGAGGTTACATTCTCCTCACAGGGTAACTCACCTCCAGATATATGGGAGGAGGGTTACATTCTCCTCACAGGGTAACTCACCTCCAGATATATGGGAGGAGGAGTTACATTCTCCTCACAGGGTAACTCACCTCCAGATATATGAGGAGGAGGGTTACATTCTCCTCACAGGGTAACTCACCTCCAGATATATGGAGGAGGGGTTACATTCTCCTCACAGGGTAACTCACCTCCAGATATATGGGAGGAGGGGTTACATTCTCCTCACAGGGTAACTCACCTCCAGATATGGACGGAGGGTTACATTCTCCTCACCGGGTAACTCACCTCAGATATATGGGAGGAGGGTTACATTCTCCTCCCCGGGTAATCACCTCCAGATATATGGGAGGGAGGGTTACATTCTCCTCACAGGGTAACTCACCTCCAGATATATGGGAGGAGGGTTACAGTCTCCTCACAGGGTAACTCACCTCCAGATATATGGGAGGAGGGTTACATTCTCCTCACAGGGTAACTCACCTCCAGATATATGGAGGAGGGTTACATTCTCCTCACAGGGTAACTCACCTCCAGATATATGGGAGGAGGGTTACATTCTCCTCACAGGGTAACTCACCTCCAGATATATGGGAGGAGGGTTACATTCTCCTCACAGGGTAACTCACCTCCAGATATATGGGGAGGAGGGTTACATTCTCCTCACAGGGTAACTCCCTCCAGATATATGGGAGGAGGGGTTACATTCTCCTCACAGGGGTAACTCACCTCCAGATATATGGGAGGAGGTTACATTCTCCTCACAGGGTAACTCACCTCCAGATATATGGGAGGAGGGTTACATTCTCCTCTCAAGGGTAACTCACCTCCAGATATATGGGAGGAGGGTTACATTCTCCTCACAGGGTAACTCACCTCCAGATATATGGGAGGAGGGGCTACATTCTCCTCACAGGGTAACTCACCTCCAGAATATATGGGAGGAGGGTTACATTCTCCTCACATGGGTAACTCATCCTCTCAGATATATGGGAGGAGGGTTACATTCTCCTCACAGGTAACTCCCTCCAGATATAATGGGAGGGAGGGTTACATTCTCCTCACAGGGTAACTCACCTCCAGATATATGGGAGTAGGGTTACCATTCTCCTCACAGGGTAACTCACCTCCAGATAGATGGACGAGGGTTACATTCTCCTCACAGGGTACTCACCTCCAGATATATGGGAGGAGGGGTTACATTCTCCTCACGGGTAACTCAGCTCCAGATATATGGGAGGAGGGGTTACATTCTCCTCACAGGGTAACTCACCTCCAGATATATGGGAGGAGGGGTTACATTCTCCTCACAGGGTAACTCACCTCCAGATATATGGGAGGAGGGTTACATTCTCCTCACAGGGTAATAACTCACCTCCAGATATATGGGAGGAGGGTTACATCTCCTCACAGGTGTAACTCACCTCCAGATATATGGGAGGAGGGGTTACATTCTCCTCAAAGGGTAACTCACCTCCAGATCTATGGGAGGAGGGGTTACATTACCACAGGGTAACTCACCTCCAGATATATGGGAGGAGAGTTACATTCTCCTCACAGGGTAACTCACCTCCAGATATATGGGAGGAGGGGTTACATTCTCCTCACAGGGTAACTCACCTCCAGATATATGGGAGGAGGGTTACATTCTCCTCACAGGTAACTCACCTCCAGATATATGGGAGGAGGGTTACATTCTCCTCTCAGGGTAACTCACCTCCAGATATATGGGAGGAGGGTTACATTCTCCTCACAGGGTAACTCACCTCCAGATATATGGGAGGAGGGGCTACATTCTCCTCACAGGGTAACTCACCTCCAGATATATGGGAGGAGGGTTACATTCTCCTCACAGGGTAACTCACCTCCAGAGTATATGGGAGGAGGGTTACATTCTCCTCACAGGGTACTCACCTCCAGATATATGGGAGGAGGGTTACATTCTCCTCACAGGGTAACTCACCTCCAGATATATGGGAGTAGGGGTTACATTCTCCTCACAGGTTAACCACCTCCAGATATATGGGACGAGGGTTACATTCTCCTCACAGGGTAACTCACCTCCAGATTAATGGGAGGAGGGTTACATTCTCCTCACAGGGTAACTCAGCTCCAGATATATGGAGGAGGGTTACATTCTCCTCACAGGGTAACTCACCTCCAGATATATGGGAGGAGGGGTACATTCTCCTCACAGGGTAACTCAGCCTCCAGATATATGGGAGGAGGGTTACATTCTCCTCACAGGGTAACTCACCTCCAGATATATGGGAGTGAGGGTTACATTCTCCTCACAGGGTAACTCACCTCCAGATATATGGGAGGAGGGGTTACATCTCCTCACAGGGTAACTCACCTCCAGATATATGGGAGATGGGTTACATTCTCCTCACAGGGTAACTCACCTCCAGATATATGGGAGGAGGGTTACATTCTCCTCACAGGGTAACTCACCTCCAGATATATGGGAGGAGGGTTAACATTCTCCTCACAGGGTAAACTCACCTCAGATATAGGGAGGAGGGGTTACATTCTCCTCACAGGGTAACTCACCTCCAGATATATGGCCCGGAGGGGTACATCTCTCCTCACAGGGTAACTCACCTCCGATATATGGGAGGAGGGTTACATTTCTCCCCCAGGGTAACTCACCTCCAGATATATGGGAGGAGGGTTACATTCTCCCACAGGGTAACTCACCTCCAGATATGAGGTGGCGACACGGTAGGAGGGTTACATTCTCCTCACAGGGTAACTCACCTCCAGATATATGGGAGGAAGGTTACATTCTCCTCACAGGGTAACTCACCTCCAGATATATGGGAGGAGGGGTTACATTCTCCTCACAGGTTAACTCACCTCCAGATATATGGGAGGAGGGGTTACATTCTCCTCACAGGGTAACTCACCTCCAGATATATGGGAGGAGGGTTACATTCTCCTCACAGGTTAACTCACCTCCAGATATATGGGAGGAGGGGTTACATCTCTCCTCACAGGGTAACTCACCTCCAGATATATGGGAGGGAGGGTTACATTCTCCTCACAGGGTAACTCACCTCCAGATATATGGGAGGAGAGGTTACATTCTCCTCACAGGGTAACTCACCTCCAGATATATGGGAGGAGGGTTACATTCTCCTCACAGGGTAACTCACCTCCAGATATATGGGAGGAGGGTTACATTATCCTCACAGGGTAACTCACCTCCAGATATATGGGAGAAGGGGTTACATTCTCCTCACAGGGTAACTCACCTCCAGATATATGGGAGGAGGGTTACATTCTCCTCACAGGGTAACTCACCTCCAGATATATGGGAGGAGGGGTTACATTATCCTCACAGGGTAACTCACCTCCAGATATATGGGAGGAGGGTTACATTCTCCTCACAGGGTAACTCACCTCCAGATATATGGGAGGAGGGGTTACATTCTCCTCACAGGGTAACTCACCTCCAGATATATGGGAGGAGGGGTTACATTCTCCTCACAGGGTAACTCACCTCCAGATATATGGGAGGAGGGTTACATTCTCCTCACATGGTAACTCACCTCCAGATATATGGGAGGAGGGGTTACATTCTCCTCACAGGGTAACTCACCTCCAGATATATGGGAGGAGGGTTACATTCTCCTCACAGGGTAACTCACCTCCAGATATATGGGAGGAGGGGTTACATTCTCCTCACAGGGTAACTCACCTCCAGATATATGGGAGGAGTAACATTCTCCTCACAGGGTAACTCACCTCCAGATATATGGGAGGAGGGGTTACATTCTCCTCACAGGGTAACTCACCTCCAGATATATGGCCGGAGGGTTACATCCTCCTCACAGGGTAACTCACCTCCAGATATATGGGAGGAGGGTTACATTCTCCTCACAGGGTAACTCACCTCCAGATATATGGGAGGAGGGGTTACATTCTCCTCACAGGGTAACTCACCTCCAGATATATGGCCGGAGGGTTACATCCTCCTCACAGGGTAACTCACCTCCAGATATATGGGAGGAGGGTTACATTCTCCTCACAGGGTAACTCACCTCCAGATATATGGACGGAGGGTTACATTCTCCTCACAGGGTAACTCACCTCCAGATATATGGGAGGAGGGGTTACATTCTCCTCACAGGGTAACTCACCTCCAGATATATGGGAGGAGGGTTACATTCTCCTCACAGGGTAACTCACCTCCAGATATATGGGAGGAGGGGTTACATTCTCCTCACAGGGTAACTCAACTCCAGATATATGGGAGGAGGGGTTACATTCTCCTCACAGGGTAACTCACCTCCAGATATATGGACGGAGGGTTACATTCTCCTCACAGGGTAACTCACCTCCAGATATATGGGAGGAGGGGTTACATTCTCCTCACAGGGTAACTCACCTCCAGATATATGGGAGGAGGGGTTACATTCTCCTCACCTCCAGATATATGGGAGGAGGGGTTACATTCTCCTCACAGGGTAACTCACCTCCAGATATATGGGAGGAGAGGTTACATTCTCCTCACAGGGTAACTCACCTCCAGATATATGGGAGGAGGGTTACATTCTCCTCACAGGGTAACTCACCTCCAGATATATGGGAGGAGGGTTACATTCTCCTCACAGGGTAACTCACCTCCAGATATATGGGAGGAGGGTTACATTATCCTCACAGGGTAACTCACCTCCAGATATATGGGAGGAGAGTTACATTCTCCTCACAGGGTAACTCACCTCCAGATATATGGGAGGAGGGTTACATTCTCCTCACAGGGTAACTCACCTCCAGATATATGGGAGGAGGGTTACATTCTCCTCACAGGGTAACTCACCTCCAGATATATGGGAGGAGAGTTACATTCTCCTCACAGGGTAACTCACCTCCAGATATATGGGAGGAGGGTTACATTCTCCTCACAGGGTAACTCACCTCCAGATATATGGACGGAGGGTTACATTCTCCTCACAGGGTAACTCACCTCCAGATATATGGGAGGAGGGGTTACATTCTCCTCACCTCCAGATATATGGGAGGAGGGGTTACATTCTCCTCACAGGGTAACTCACCTCCAGATATATGGGAGGAGGGTTACATTCTCCTCACAGGGTAACTCACCTCCAGATATATGGGAGGAGGGTTACATTCTCCTCACAGGGTAACTCACCTCCAGATATATGGGAGGAGGGTTACATTCTCCTCACAGGGTAACTCACCTCCAGATATATGGGAGGAGGGGTTACATTCTCCTCACAGGGTAACTCACCTCCAGATATATGGGAGGAGAGTTACATTCTCCTCACAGGGTAACTCACCTCCAGATATATGGGAGGAGGGGTTACATTCTCCTCACAGGGTAACTCACCTCCAGATATATGGGAGGAGGATTACATTCTCCTCACAGGGTAACTCACCTCCAGATATATGGGAGGAGGGTTACATTCTCCTCTCAGGGTAACTCACCTCCAGATATATGGGAGGAGGGTTACATTCTCCTCACAGGGTAACTCACCTCCAGATATATGGGAGGAGGGCTACATTCTCCTCACAGGGTAACTCACCTCCAGATATATGGGAGGAGGGTTACATTCTCCTCACAGGGTAACTCACCTCCAGATATATGGGAGGAGGGTTACATTCTCCTCACAGGGTAACTCACCTCCAGATATATGGGAGGAGGGTTACATTCTCCTCACAGGGTAACTCACCTCCAGATATATGGGAGTAGGGTTACATTCTCCTCACAGGGTAACTCACCTCCAGATATATGGGAGGAGGGTTACATTCTCCTCACAGGGTAACTCACCTCCAGATATATGGGAGGAGGGTTACATTCTCCTCACAGGGTAACTCAGCTCCAGATATATGGGAGGAGGGTTACATTCTCCTCACAGGGTAACTCACCTCCAGATATATGGGAGGAGGGTTACATTCTCCTCACAGGGTAACTCACCTCCAGATATATGGGAGGAGGGTTACATTCTCCTCACAGGGTAACTCACCTCCAGATATATGGGAGGAGGGGTTACATTCTCCTCACAGGGTAACTCACCTCCAGATATATGGGAGGAGGGTTACATTCTCCTCACAGGGTAACTCACCTCCAGATATATGGGAGGAGGGTTACATTCTCCTCACAGGGTAACTCACCTCCAGATATATGGGAGGAGGGTTACATTCTCCTCACAGGGTAACTCACCTCCAGATATATGGGAGGAGGGTTACATTATCCTCACAGGGTAACTCACCTCCAGATATATGGGAGGAGAGTTACATTCTCCTCACAGGGTAACTCACCTCCAGATATATGGGAGGAGGGTTACATTCTCCTCACAGGGTAACTCACCTCCAGATATATGGGAGGAGGGTTAC